>NW_027094682.1:0-63799 GCF_029207755.1 Chamaea fasciata
CACTCTTCCAGCTTGTGGCAGCATGCATCTGGAAGAAAGCCTGTTCCGTTCGGGATTGTAGGTGGCCGAGGTCTGGTGCCCGGCAGAGGGTGTTGGGCACAAAGGATGGCCTGTTTCCAGGGGTAAGTAAAGTCAGCTGCCCACGTGCCTGATGTCAGTTTGTAGGAGGCCTTTGGCCCTCCATGGGAAGCCAGGCTTCCTGCTTGTGGCAGCTTGCATCTGGAAGAAATCCTGTTCCGTTCAAGATTGTAGGTGGGCGAGTCCTGGTGCCCGGCAGAGGGAGTTGGGCACAAAGGATGGCCTGTTTCCAGGGGTAAATAAAGTCAGCTGCCCAGGTGCCTGATGTCAGTTTGTAGGAGGCCTTTGGCCCTCCAAGGGAAGATAGTCTTCCTGTTTAAGGCAGCTTGCATCTGGAAGAAATCCTGTTCCGTTCGGGATTGTAGGTGGCCGAGGCCTGGTGCCCGGCAGAGGGAGTTGGGCACAAAGGATGTCCTGTTTCCAGGGGTAAGTAAAGTCAGCTGCCCAGGTGCCTGATGTCAGTTTGTAGGAGGCCTTTGGCCCTCCAAGTGAAGCCACGTTTCCAGCTTGTGGCAGCTTGCATCTGGAAGAAATCCTGTTCCGTTCGGGATTGTAGGTGGTCGGAGCTGGGTGCCTGGCTGAGGGAGTTGAACACAAAGGATGGGCTGTTTCCAGGGGTAAGTAAAGTCAGCTGCCCAGGTGCCTGATGTCAGTTTGTAGGAGGCCTTTGGTCCTCCATGGGAAGCCAGGCTTCCAGCTAGTGGCAGCTTGCATCGGGAAGAAATCCTGTTCCGTTCGGGATTGTAGGTGGCCGCGGCCAGGTGCCCGGCAGAGGGAGTTGGGCACAAAGGATGTCCTGTTTCCAGGGGTAAGTAAAGTCTGCTGCCCACGTGCCTGATGTCAGTTTGTAGGAGTCCTTTGGCCCTCCAAGGGAAGCCAGGCTTCAAGTTTGTGGCAGCTTGTATCTGGAAGAAATCCTGTTCCGTTCGGGATTGTAGGTGGCCGAGGCCAGGTGCCCGGCAGAGGGAGTTGGGCACAAAGGATGGCCTGTTTCCAGGGGTAAGTAAAGTCAGCTGCCCAGGTGCCTGATGTCAGTTTGTAGGAGGCCTTTGGCCCTCCATGGGAAGCCAGGCTTCCTGCTTGTGGCAGCTTGCATCTGGAAGCAATGCTGTTCCGTTCGGGATTGTAGGTGGCCGAGGCAAGGTGCCCGGCAGAGGGAGTTGGGCACAAATGATGGCCTGTTTCCAAGGGTAAGTAAAGTCAGATTCCCAGGTGCCTGATGTCAGTTTGTAGGAGGCATTTGGCCCTCTAAAGGAAGCTAGTCTTCCAGTTTGTAGCAGCTTGCATCCGGAAAAAATCCTATTCCGTTCGGGATTGTAGGTGCGCGGAGCCGGGTGCCCGGCAGAGGGAGTTGGGCACAAATGATGGCCTGTTTCCAAGGGTAAGTAAAGTCAGATTCCCAGGTGCCTGATGTCAGTTTGTAGGAGGCCTTTGGCCCTCCAAGGGAAGCCAGGCTTCCTGATTGTGGCAGCTTGCATCTGGAAGAAATCCTGTTCCGTTCGGGATTGTACGTGGCCGAGGCCTGGTGACCAGCTAAGGGAGTTGGGCACAAATGGTGGGTTGCTCCAGGAGTAAGTAAAGTCAGCTGCCCAGGTGCCTGATTTCAGTTTGTAGGAGGCCTTTGGCCGTCCAAGGGATGCCAGGCTTCCAGCTTGTGGCAGCTTGCATCTGGAAGAAATCCTGTTCCGTTCGGGATCGTAGGTGACCGAGGCCTGATGCCCGGCTGAAGGAGTTGGGCACAAATGAGGGCCTCTTTCCAGGGGTAAGTAAAGTCAGCTGCCCAGGTGCCTGATGTCAGTTTGTAGGAGGCCTTTGGCCCTCCAGGGGAAGCCAGGCTTCCAGCTTGTGGCAGCTTGAATCTGGAAGAAATCCTGTTACGTTCGGGAGTGTAGGTGGCCGAGGCCAGGTGCCCGGCAGAGGGTGTTGGGCACAAATGATGGCCTGCTTCCAGGGGTAAGTAAAGTCACCTAGCCAGATACATGATGTCAGTTTGTAGGAGGCCTTTGGCCCTCCACGGGAAGCCAGGCTTCCAACTTGTGACAGCTTGCATCTACGAGAAATCCTGTTCCGTTCGGGATTTTAGATGTCGGAGTCGTGAGCCCGCCACACAAAGTTGGTCTCAAAGGAGAGCTTCTTTAAAGGGGTAAGTAAAGAAGCTCTGCACAGGTGCCGGATGTCAGTTTGTAGGAGGCCTTTGGCGCTCTACGCGAAAACAGGCTTCAGGATTGTGGCTGCTTGCATCTGGAAGAAATCCTGTTCCGTTAAGGAATGTAGGTGGCCGAGCCTGGGTGCCCGGCAGAGGGAGTTGGGCACAAAGGATTACCTGTTTCCATAGGTAAGTAAAGGCTGCTGCCCAGGTGCCTGATGTCAGTATGTAGGAGGCCTTTGGCCCTCCAAGAGCAGCCAGGCTTCTAGCTTGTGGCAGCTTGCATCTGGAAAAAATCCTGTTCCGTTCAAGATTGTAGGTTCCCAAGCCGGGTGCCCGGCAGAGGGAGTTGGGAACAAAGGATGGCCTGTTTCCAGGGGTAAGTAAAGTCAGCTGCCCAGGTGCCTGATGTCAGTTTGTAGGAGGCCTTTGGCCCTCCAAGGGAAGCCAGCCTTCCAGCTTGTGGCAGCTTCCATCTGGAAGAAATCCTGTTCCGTTCGGGATTGTAGGTGGCTGATGCCGCCTGCCTCACCGAGGGAGTTGGGCACAAAGGATGGCTTCTTTCCAGCGATTGGTTAAGTCTCCTATCCACGAGCCTGATGTCAGTTTTTAGGAGGCCTTTGGCCCTCCAAGGGAAGCCGGGCTTCCAACATGTGGCAGCTTGCATCTGGAAGATATCCTGTTCCCTTCAAGATTTTAGGTGGCCGAGGCCGAGTGCCCGGCAGAGGGAGTTGGGCACAAAGGATGGCCTGTTTCCAGGGGTAAATAAAGTCAGCTGCCCAGGTGCCTGATGTCAGTTTGTAGGAGGCCTTTGGCCCTCCAAGAGAAGCTAGCCTTCCAGCTTGTGTCAGCTGGCATCTGGAAGAAATCCAGTTTTGTTAGGGATTGTATGTGGCTGAGGCCAGGTGCCCGACAGAGGGAGTTGGGCACAAAGGATGGCGTGTTTCCAGGGGTAAGGAAAGTCAGCTGCCCAGGTGCCTGATGTCAGTTTGTAGGAGGCCTTTGGCCTTCCAAGGGAAGCCAGGCTTCCAACTTGTGCAGCTTGCATCTGGAAGAATTCTGTTCCGTTCGGGATTGTAGGTGGCCGAGGCCGGGTACCCGGCAGAGGGAGTTGGGCACAAAGGATGGCCTGTTTCCAGGGGTATGTAAAGTCAGCTGCCCAGGTGCCTGATGTCAGTTTGTAGGAGGCCTTTGGCCTTCCAAGGGAAGCCAGGCTTCCAACTTGTGCAGCTTGCATCTGGAAGAATTCTGTTCCGTTCGGGATTGTAGGTGGCCGAGGCCAGGTGCCCAGCAGAGGGAGTTGGGCACAAATGATGGCCTGTTTCATGAGGAAAGTAAAGTCAGCTGCCCAGGTGCCTGATGTCAGTTTGTAGGAGGCCTTTGGTCCTCCATGGAAAGCCACTCTTCCAGCTTGTGGCAGCATGCATCTGGAAGAAAGCCTGTTCCGTTCGGGATTGTAGGTGGCCGAGGCCTGGTGCCCGGCAGAGGGAGTTGGGCACAAAGGATGTCCTGGTTCCAGGGGTAAGTAAAGTCAGCTGCCCAAGTGCCTGATGTCAGTTTGTAGGAGGCCTTTGGCCCTCCAAGTGAAGCCACGTTTCCAGCTTGTCGCAGCTTGCATCTGGAAGAAATCCTGTTCCGTTCGGGATTGTAGGTGGTCGGAGCTGGGTGCCTGGCTGAGGGAGTTGAACACAAAGGATGGGCTGTTTCCAGGGGTAAGTAAAGTCAGCTGCCCAGGTGCCTGATGTCAGTTTGTAGGAGGCCTTTGGTCCTCCATGGGAAGCCAGGCTTCCAGCTAGTGGCAGCTTGCATCGGGAAGAAATCCTGTTTCGTTCGGGATTGTAGGTGGCCGCGGCCAGGTGCCCGGCAGAGGGAGTTGGGCACAAAGGATGTCCTGTTTCCAGGGGTAAGTAAAGTCTGCTGCCCACGTGCCTGATGTCAGTTTGTAGGAGTCCTTTGGCCCTCCAAGGGAAGCCAGGCTTCAAGTTTGTGGCAGCTTGTATCTGGAAGAAATCCTGTTCCGTTCGGGATTGTAGGTGGCCGAGGCCAGGTGCCCGGCAGACGGAGTTGGGCACAAATGATGGCCTGTTTCATGAGGAAAGTAAAGTCAGCTGCCCAGGTGCCTGATGTCAGTATGTAGGAGGCCTTTGGCCCTCCATGGGAAGCCAGGCTTCCTGCTTGTCGCAGCTTGCATCTGGAAGAAATCCTGTTCCGTTCAAGATTGTAGGTGGGCGAGGCCTGGTGCCCGGCAGAGGGAGTTGGGCACAAAGGATGGCCTGTTTCCAGGGGTAAATAAAGTCAGCTGCCCAGGTGCCTGATGTCAGTTTGTAGGAGGCCTTTGGCCCTCCAATGGAAGCTAGTCTTCCTGTTTAAGGCAGCTTCCATCTGGAAGAAATCCTGTTCCGTTCGGGATTGTAGGTGTCCGGAGCAGGGTGCCCGGCTGAGGGAGTTGGGCACAAAGGATGTCCTGTTTCCAGGGGTAAGTAAAGTCAGCTGCCCAAGTGCCTGATGTCAGTTTGTAGGAGGCCTTTGGCCCTCCAAGTGAAGCCACGTTTCCAGCTTGTGGCAGCTTGCATCTGGAAGAAATCCTGTTCCGTTCGGGATTGTAGGTGGTCTTAGCTGGGTGCCTGGCTGAGGGAGTTGAACACAAAGGATGGGCTGTTTCCAGGGGTAAGTAAAGTCAGCTGCCCAGGTGCCTGATGTCAGTTTGTAGGAGGCCTTTGGCCCTCCAAGGGAAGCTAGTCTTTATGTTCAAGGCAGCTTGCATCTGGAAGAAATTCTGTTCCGTTCGGGATTGTAGGTGGCCGAGGCCAGGTTCCCAGCAGAGGGAGTTGGGCACAAATGATGGCCTGTTTCATGAGGAAAGTAAAGTCAGCTGCCCAAGTGCCTGATATCAGTTTGTAGGAGGCCTTTGGTCCTCCATGGGAAGCCAGGCTTCCAGCCAGTGGCAGCTTGCATCGGGAAGAAATCCTGTTCCGTTCGGGATTCTAGGTGGCCAAAGCTGTCGGCCCGTCAGGGGAGTTGGGCTCAAAGGATGGGCTGTTTCCAGGGGTAAGTAAAGTCTGCTGCCCACGTGCCTGATGTCAGTTTGTAGGAGTCCTTTGGCCCTCCAAGGGAAGCCAGGCTTCAAGTTTGTGGCAGCTTGTATCTGGAAGAAATCCTGTTCCGTTCGGGATTGTAGGTGGCCGCGGCCAGGTGCCCGGCAGAGGGAGTTGGGCACAAATGATGGCCTGTTTCATGAGGAAAGTAAAGTCAGCTGCCCAGGTGCCTGATGTCAGTTTGTAGGAGGCCTTTGGCCCTCCATGGGAAGCCAGGCTTCCTGCTTGTGGCAGCTTGAATCTGGAAGAAATCCTGTTTCGTTCGGGATTGTAGGTGGCCGAGGCCAGGTGCCCGGCAGAAGGAGTTAGGAACAAATGATGGCCTGTTTCATGAGGAAAGTAAAGTCAGCTGCCCAGGTGACTGATGTCAATTTGTAGGAGGCCTTTGGCCCTCCATGGGAAGCCAGGTTTCCAGCTTGTGGCAGCTTGCATCTGGAAGAACTCCTGTTCCGTTCGGGATTGTAGGTGGCCGAAGCTGTGGGCCCGTCAGAGCGAGTTGGGCACAAAGGATGGCCTGTTTCCAGGGGTAAGTAAAGTCAGCTGCCCAGGTGCCTGATGTCAGTTTGTAGGAGGCCTTTGGCCCTCCAAGGGAAGCTTGTCTTCCAATTTGTGGCAGCTTGCATCTGGAAGAAATCCTGTTCCGTTCGGGATTGTAGGTGGCCGAGGCCAGGTGCCCGGCAGAGGGAGTTGGGCACAAAGGATGTCCTGTTTCCAGGGGTAAGTAAAGTCAGCTGCCCAGGTGCCTGATGTCAGTTTGTGGGAGGCCTTTGGCCCTCCATGGGAAGCCAGGCTTCCTGATTGTTGCAGCTTGCATCTGGAAGAAATCCTGTTTTGTTCGGGATTGTAGGAGTCCGGAGCTGGGTGCCCGGTAGAGGGAGTTGGGCACAAATGATGGGCTGTTTCCAGGGGTAAGTAAAGTCAGCTCCCCAGGTGCCTGATGTCAGTTTGTAGGAGGCCTTTGGCCCTCCATGGGAAGTCAGGTTTCCTGCTTCTGGCAGCTTGCCTCTGGAAGAAATGCTGCTCCGTTCGGGATTGTAGGTGGCCGAGCCCAGTTGCCCGGCAGAGGGAGTTGGGCACAAAGGATGTCATGTTTCCAGGGGTAAGTAAAGTCAGCTGCCC
The DNA here is from genome assembly GCF_029207755.1 of Chamaea fasciata. Classification (NCBI taxonomy): domain Eukaryota; kingdom Metazoa; phylum Chordata; class Aves; order Passeriformes; family Sylviidae; genus Chamaea; species Chamaea fasciata. Next base: position 6,439 of record NW_027094682.1, read on the forward strand.
AGGTGCCTGATGTCAGTTTGTAGGAGGCCTTTGGCCCTCCATGGGAAGCCAGGCTTCCTGCTTGTGGCAGCTTGCCTCTGGAAGAAATGCTGTTCCGTTCGGGACTGTAGGTGGGCGAGGCCAGGTGCCCGGCAGAGGGAGTTGGGCACAAAGGATGGCCTGTTTCCAGGGGTAAGTAAAGTCAGCTGCCCAGGTGCCTGATGTCAGTTTGTAGGAGGCTTTTGGCCCTCCATGGGAAGCCAGGCTTCCTGCTTGTGGCAGCTTGCATCTGGAAGAAATCGTGTTCCGTTCGGGATTGTAGGTGGCCGGAGCTGGGTGTCCGGATGAGGGAGTTGGACACAAAGGATAGGCTGTGTCCACGGGTAAGTAAAGTCAGCTGCCCAGGTGCCTGATGTCAGTTTGTAGGAGGCCTTTGGCCCTCCAAGGGAAGCTAGTCTTCCAGTTTGTGGCAGCTTGCATCTGGAAGAAATCCTGTTCCGTTCGGGATTGTAGGTGGCCGAGGCCAGGTGCCCGGCAGAGGGAGTTGGGCACAAAGGATGTCCTGTTTCCAGGGGTAAGTAAAGTCAGCTGCCCAGGTGCCTGATGTCAGTTTGTAGGAGGCCTTTGGCCCTCCATGGGAAGCCAGGCTTCCTGCTTGTGGCAGTTTGCATCTGGAAGAAATCCTGTTCCGTTCAGGATTGTAGGTGGCCGGAGCTGGGTGCCTGGCTGAGGGAGTTGGACACAAAGGATGTCCTGTTTCCAGGGGTAAGTAAAGTCAGCTGCCCAGGTGCCTGATGTCAGTTTGTAGGAGGCCTTTGGCCCTCCAAGTGAAGCCACGTTTCCAGCTTGTGGCAGCTTGCATCTGGAAGAAATCCTGTTCCGTTCGGGATTGTAGGTGGCCGGAGCTGGGTGCCTGGCTGAGGGTGTTGGACACAAAAAATGGGCTGTTTCCAGGGGTAAGTAAAGTCAGCTGCCCAGATGCCTGATGTCAGTTTGTAGGAGGCCTTTGGCCCTTTAAGGAAAGCCAGGCTTCCTGCTTGTGGCAGCTTGCATCTGGAAGAAATCCTGTTTTGTTCGGGATTGTAGGAGTCCGGAGCTGGGTGCCCGGCGGAGGGAGTTGGACACAAAGGATGGGCTGTATCCAGGAGTAAGTAAAGTCAGCTGCCCAGGTGTCTGATGTCAGTTTGTAGGAGGCCTTTGGCCCTCCATGGGAAGCCAGGTTTCCTGCTTGTGGTAGCTTGCATCTGGAAGAACTCCTGTTCCGTTCGGGATTGTTGGGGTCCAAGGCCTGGTGCCCGGCAGAGGGAGTTGAGCACAAATGATGGCCGGTTTCCAGGGGTAAGTAAAGTCAGCTGCCCAGGTGCCTGATGTCAGTTTGTAGGCGGCCTTTGGCCCTCCAAGTGAAGCCACGTTACCAGCTTGTGGCAGCTTGCATCTGGAAGATCTCCTGTTCCGTTCGGGATTGTAGGTGGCCAAAGCTGTGGGCCCGGCAGGGGAGTTGGGCACAAAGGATGGGCTGTTTCCAGGGGTAAGTAAAGTCAGCTGCCCAGGTGCCTGATGTCAGTTTGTAGGAGGCCTTTGGCCCTCCATTGGAAGCCAGGCTTCCTGCTTGTGGCAGCTTGCATCTGGAAGAAATCCTGTTTTGTTCGGGATTGTAGGAGTCCGGAGCTGGGTGCCCGGCGGAGGGAGTTGGGCACAAAGGATGTCCTGTTTCCAGGGGTAAGTAAAGTCAGCTGCCCAGGTGCCTGATGTCAGTTTGTAGGAGGCCTTTGGCCCTCCATGGGAAGCCAGGCTTCCTGCTTGTGGCAGCTTGCATCTGGAAGAAATCCTGTTCCGTTCAAGATTGTAGGTGGGCGAGTCCTGGTGCCCGGCAGAAGGAGTTGGGCACAAAGGATGGCCTGTTTCCAGGGGTAAATAAAGTCAGCTGCCCAAGTGCCTGATGTCAGTTTGTAGGAGGCCTTTGGCCCTCCAAGTGAAGCCACGTTTCCAGCTTGTGGCAGCTTGCATCTGGAAGAAATCCTGTTCCGTTCGGGATTGTAGGTGGCCGAGGCCAGGTTCCCAGCAGAGGGAGGTAGGCACAAATGATGGCCTGTTTCATGAGGAAAGTAAAGTCAGCTGCCCAAGTGCCTGATGTCAGTTTGTAGGAGGCCTTTGGTACTCCATGGGAAGCCAGGCTTCCAGCTAGTGGCAGCTTGCATCGGGAAGAAATCCTGTTCCGTTCGGGATTGTAGGTGGCCAAGGCCAGGTTCCCGGCAGAGGGAGTTGGGCACAAAGGATGGCCTGTTTCCAGGTGTAAGTAAAGTCAGCTGCCCACGTGTTTGTAGTCAGTTTGTAGGAGGCCTTTGGCCCTCCAAGTGAAGCCACGTTTCCAGCTTGTGGCAGCTTGCATCTGGAAGAACTCCTGTTCCGTTCGGGATTGTAGGGGGCCAAGGCCTGGTGCCCGGCAGAGGGAGTTGAGCACAAATGATGGCCTGTTTCCAGGGGTAAGTAAAGTCAGCTCCCCAGGTGCCTGATGTCAGTTTGTAGGAGGCCTTTGGCCCTCCATGGGAAGCCAGGCTTCCAGTTTGTGGCAGCTTGCATCTGGAAGAAATCCTGTTTCGTTCGGGATTGTAGGTGGCCGAGGCCAGGTGCCCAGCAGAGGGAGTTGGGCACAAATGATGGCCTGTTTCATGAGGAAAGTAAAGTCAGCTGCCCAGGTGCCTGATGTCAGTTTGTAGGAGGCCTTTGGTCCTCCATGGAAAGCCACTCTTCCAGCTTGTGGCAGCATGCATCTGGAAGAAAGCCTGTTCCGTTCGGGATTGTAGGTGGCCGAGGTCTGGTGCCCGGCAGAGGGTGTTGGGCACAAAGGATGTCCTGTTTCCAGGGGTAAGTAAAGTCAGCTGCCCACGTGCCTGATGTCAGTTTGTAGGAGGCCTTTGGCCCTCCATGGGAAGCCAGGCTTCCTGCTTGTGGCAGCTTGCATCTGGAAGAAATCCTGTTCCGTTCAAGATTGTAGGTGGGCGAGTCCTGGTGCCCGGCAGAGGGAGTTGGGCACAAAGGATGGCCTGTTTCCAGGGGTAAATAAAGTCAGCTGCCCAGGTGCCTGATGTCAGTTTGTAGGAGGCCTTTGGCCCTCCAAGGGAAGATAGTCTTCCTGTTTAAGGCAGCTTGCATCTGGAAGAAATCCTGTTCCGTTCGGGATTGTAGGTGGCCGAGGCCTGGTGCCCGGCAGAGGGAGTTGGGCACAAAGGATGTCCTGTTTCCAGGGGTAAGTAAAGTCAGCTGCCCAGGTGCCTGATGTCAGTTTGTAGGAGGCCTTTGGCCCTCCAAGTGAAGCCACGTTTCCAGCTTGTGGCAGCTTGCATCTGGAAGAAATCCTGTTCCGTTCGGGATTGTAGGTGGTCGGAGCTGGGTGCCTGGCTGAGGGAGTTGAACACAAAGGATGGGCTGTTTCCAGGGGTAAGTAAAGTCAGCTGCCCAGGTGCCTGATGTCAGTTTGTAGGAGGCCTTTGGTCCTCCATGGGAAGCCAGGCTTCCAGCTAGTGGCAGCTTGCATCGGGAAGAAATCCTGTTCCGTTCGGGATTGTAGGTGGCCGCGGCCAGGTGCCCGGCAGAGGGAGTTGGGCACAAAGGATGTCCTGTTTCCAGGGGTAAGTAAAGTCTGCTGCCCACGTGCCTGATGTCAGTTTGTAGGAGTCCTTTGGCCCTCCAAGGGAAGCCAGGCTTCAAGTTTGTGGCAGCTTGTATCTGGAAGAAATCCTGTTCCGTTCGGGATTGTAGGTGGCCGAGGCCAGGTGCCCGGCAGAGGGAGTTGGGCACAAAGGATGGCCTGTTTCCAGGGGTAAGTAAAGTCAGCTGCCCAGGTGCCTGATGTCAGTTTGTAGGAGGCCTTTGGCCCTCCATGGGAAGCCAGGCTTCCTGCTTGTGGCAGCTTGCATCTGGAAGCAATGCTGTTCCGTTCGGGATTGTAGGTGGCCGAGGCAAGGTGCCCGGCAGAGGGAGTTGGGCACAAATGATGGCCTGTTTCCAAGGGTAAGTAAAGTCAGATTCCCAGGTGCCTGATGTCAGTTTGTAGGAGGCCTTTGGCCCTTCAAGGAAAGCCAGGCTTCAAGTTTGTGGCAGCTTGCATCTGGAAGAAATCCTGTTCCGTTCGGGATTGTAGGTGGCCAGAGCCGGGTGCCCTGCTGAGGGAGTTGGGCACAAAGGATGGCTTCTTTCCAGGGGTAAGTAAAGTCAGCTGCCCAGGTGCCTGATTTCAGTTTGTAGCAGGCATTTGGCCCTCTAAAGGAAGCTAGTCTTCCAGTTTGTAGCAGCTTGCATCCGGAAAAAATCCTATTCCGTTCGGGATTGTAGGTGCGCGGAGCCGGGTGCCCGGCAGAGGGAGTTGGGCACAAATGATGGCCTGTTTCCAAGGGTAAGTAAAGTCAGATTCCCAGGTGCCTGATGTCAGTTTGTAGGAGGCCTTTGGCCCTCCAAGGGAAGCCAGGCTTCCTGATTGTGGCAGCTTGCATCTGGAAGAAATCCTGTTCCGTTCGGGATTGTACGTGGCCGAGGCCTGGTGACCAGCTAAGGGAGTTGGGCACAAATGGTGGGTTGCTCCAGGAGTAAGTAAAGTCAGCTGCCCAGGTGCCTGATTTCAGTTTGTAGGAGGCCTTTGGCCGTCCAAGGGATGCCAGGCTTCCAGCTTGTGGCAGCTTGCATCTGGAAGAAATCCTGTTCCGTTCGGGATCGTAGGTGACCGAGGCCTGATGCCCGGCTGAAGGAGTTGGGCACAAATGAGGGCCTCTTTCCAGGGGTAAGTAAAGTCAGCTGCCCAGGTGCCTGATGTCAGTTTGTAGGAGGCCTTTGGCCCTCCAGGGGAAGCCAGGCTTCCAGCTTGTGGCAGCTTGAATCTGGAAGAAATCCTGTTACGTTCGGGAGTGTAGGTGGCCGAGGCCAGGTGCCCGGCAGAGGGTGTTGGGCACAAATGATGGCCTGCTTCCAGGGGTAAGTAAAGTCACCTAGCCAGATACATGATGTCAGTTTGTAGGAGGCCTTTGGCCCTCCACGGGAAGCCAGGCTTCCAACTTGTGACAGCTTGCATCTACGAGAAATCCTGTTCCGTTCGGGATTTTAGATGTCGGAGTCGTGAGCCCGCCACACAAAGTTGGTCTCAAAGGAGAGCTTCTTTAAAGGGGTAAGTAAAGAAGCTCTGCACAGGTGCCGGATGTCAGTTTGTAGGAGGCCTTTGGCGCTCTACGCGAAAACAGGCTTCAGGATTGTGGCTGCTTGCATCTGGAAGAAATCCTGTTCCGTTAAGGAATGTAGGTGGCCGAGCCTGGGTGCCCGGCAGAGGGAGTTGGGCACAAAGGATTACCTGTTTCCATAGGTAAGTAAAGGCTGCTGCCCAGGTGCCTGATGTCAGTATGTAGGAGGCCTTTGGCCCTCCAAGAGCAGCCAGGCTTCTAGCTTGTGGCAGCTTGCATCTGGAAAAAATCCTGTTCCGTTCAAGATTGTAGGTTCCCAAGCCGGGTGCCCGGCAGAGGGTGTTGGGAACAAAGGATGGCCTGTTTCCAGGGGTAAGTAAAGTCAGCTGCCCAGGTGCCTGATGTCAGTTTGTAGGAGGCCTTTGGCCCTCCAAGGGAAGCCAGCCTTCCAGCTTGTGGCAGCTTCCATCTGGAAGAAATCCTGTTCCGTTCGGGATTGTAGGTGGCTGATGCCGCCTGCCTCACCGAGGGAGTTGGGCACAAAGGATGGCTTCTTTCCAGCGATTGGTTAAGTCTCCTATCCACGAGCCTGATGTCAGTTTTTAGGAGGCCTTTGGCCCTCCAAGGGAAGCCGGGCTTCCAACTTGTGGCAGCTTGCATCTGGAAGATATCCTGTTCCCTTCAAGATTTTAGGTGGCCGAGGCCGAGTGCCCGGCAGAGGGAGTTGGGCACAAAGGATGGCCTGTTTCCAGGGGTAAATAAAGTCAGCTGCCCAGGTGCCTGATGTCAGTTTGTAGGAGGCCTTTGGCCCTCCAAGTGAAGCTAGCCTTCCAGCTTGTGTCAGCTGGCATCTGGAAGAAATCCAGTTTTGTTAGGGATTGTATGTGGCTGAGGCCAGGTGCCCGACAGAGGGAGTTGGGCACAAAGGATGGCGTGTTTCCAGGGGTAAGGAAAGTCAGCTGCCCAGGTGCCTGATGTCAGTTTGTAGGAGGCCTTTGGCCTTCCAAGGGAAGCCAGGCTTCCAACTTGTGCAGCTTGCATCTGGAAGAATTCTGTTCCGTTCGGGATTGTAGGTGGCCGAGGCCGGGTACCCGGCAGAGGGAGTTGGGCACAAAGGATGGCCTGTTTCCAGGGGTATGTAAAGTCAGCTGCCCAGGTGCCTGATGTCAGTTTGTAGGAGGCCTTTGGCCCTCCAAGGGAAGCCGCGCTTCCAACATGTGGAAGCTTGCATCTGGAAGAAATCCTGTTCCGTTCGGGATTGTAGGTGGCCGAGCCCGGGTGCCTGGCCGTGGAGTTGGGCACAAAGGATGGCCTCTTTCTAGGAGTAAGTAAAGTCACCTAACCACGTGCCTGATGTCAGTTTGTAGGAGGCCTTTGGCCCTCCATGCGAAGCCAGGCTTCCAGTTTGTGGCAGCTTGCATCTGGAAGAAATCCTGTTCTTTTCGGGATTGAAGGTGTCATATGCCTGGTGCCCGCCACACGGAGTTGGGCACAAAGGATGGCCTGTTTCCAGGGGTAAATAAAGTCAGCTGCCCAGGTGCCTGATTTCAGTTTGTAGGAGGCCTTTGGCCCTCCAAGGGAAGCTAGTCTTCCTGTTTAAGGCAGCTTGCATCTGGAAGAAATACTGTTCCGTTCGGGATTGTAGGTGGCCGAGGCCTGGTGCCCGGCAGAGGGAGTTGGGCACAAAGGATGTCCTGTTTCCAGGGGTAAGTAAAGTCAGCTGCCCAAGTGCCTGATGTCAGTTTGTAGGAGGCCTTTGGCCCTCCAAGTGAAGCCACGTTTCCAGCTTGTGGCAGCTTGCATCTGGAAGAAATCCTGTTCCGTTCGGGATTGTAGGTGGTCGGAGCTGGGTGCCTGGCTGAGGGAGTTGAACACAAAGGATGGGCTGTTTCCAGGGGTAAGTAAAGTCAGCTGCCCAGGTGCCTGATGTCAGTTTGTAGGAGGCCTTTGGCCCTCCAAGGGAAGCCAGGCTTCCAGTTTGTGGCAGCTTGCATCTGGAAGAAATCCTGTTCCGTTCGGGATTGTAGGTGGCCGAGGCCAGGTTCCCAGCAGAGGGAGGTAGGCACAAATGATGGCCTGTTTCATGAGGAAAGTAAAGTCAGCTGCCCAAGTGCCTGATGTCAGTTTGTAGGAGGCCTTTGGTCCTCCATGGGAAGCCAGGTTTCCAGCTTGTGGCAGCTTGCATCTGGAAGAAATCCTGTTCCGTTCGGGATTGTAGGTGGCCGCGGCCAGGTGCCCGGCAGAGGGAGTTGGGCACAAAGGATGGCCTGTTTCCAGGGGTAAGTAAAGTCTGCTGCCCACGTGCCTGATGTCAGTTTGTAGGAGTCATTTGGCCCTCCAAGGGAAGCCAGGCTTCAAGTTTGTGGCAGCTTGTATCTGGAAGAAATCCTGTTCCGTTCGGGATTGTAGGTGGCCGAGGCCAGGTGCCCGGCAGAGGGAGTTGGGCACAAATGATGGCCTGTTTCATGAGGAAAGTAAAGTCAGCTGCCCAGGTGCCTGATGTCAGTATGTAGGAGGCCTTTGGCCCTCCATGGGAAGCCAGGCTTCCTGCTTGTGGCAGCTTGCATCTGGAAGAAATCCTGTTCCGTTCAAGATTGTAGGTGGGCGAAGCCTGGTGCCCGGCAGAGGAAGTTGGGCACAAAGGATGGCCTGTTTCCAGGGGTAAATAAAGTCAGCTGCGCAGGTGCCTGATGTCAGTTTGTAGGAGGCCTTTGGCCCTCCATGGGAAGCCAGGCTTCCTGCTTGTGGCAGTTTGCATCTGGAAGAAATCCTGTTCCGTTCAGGATTGTAGGTGGCCGGAGCTGGGTGCCTGGCTGAGGGAGTTGGACACAAAGGATGTCCTGTTTCCAGGGGTAAGTAAAGTCAGCTGCCCAGGTGCCTGATGTCAGTTTGTAGGAGGCCTTTGGCCCTCCATGGGAAGCCAGGTTTCCAGCTTGTGGCAGCTTGCATCTGGAAGAAATCGTGTTCCGTTCGGGACTGTAGGTGGCCAAAGATGTGGGCCTGACAGGGGAGTTGGGCACAAAGGATGGCCTGTTTCCAGGGGTAAATAAAGTCAGCTGCGCAGGTGCCTGATGTCAGTTTGTAGGAGGCCTTTGGCCCTCCATGGGAAGCCAGGCTTCCTGCTTGTGGCAGTTTGCATCTGGAAGAAATCCTGTTCCGTTCAGGATTGTAGGTGGCCGGAGCTGGGTGCCTGGCTGAGGGAGTTGGACACAAAGGATGTCCTGTTTCCAGGGGTAAGTAAAGTCAGCTGCCCAGGTGCCTGATGTCAGTTTGTAGGAGGCCTTTGGCCCTCCATGGGAAGCCAGGTTTCCAGCTTGTGGCAGCTTGCATCTGGAAGAAATCGTGTTCCGTTCGGGACTGTAGGTGGCCAAAGATGTGGGCCTGACAGGGGAGTTGGGCACAAAGGATGGGCTGTTTCCAGGGGTAAGTAAAGTCAGCTGCCCAGGTGCCTGATGTCAGTTTGTAGGAGGCCTTTGGCCCTCCATGGGAAGCCAGGCTTCCTGCTTGTGGCAGCTTGCATCTGGAAGAACTCCTGTTCCGTTCAAGATTGTAGGTGGGCGAGTCCTGGTGCCCGGCAGAAGGAGTTGGGCACAAAGGATGGCCTGTTTCCAGGGGTAAATAAAGTCAGCTGCCCAGGTGCCTGATGTCAGTGTGTAGGAGGCCTTTGGCCCTCTAAGGGAAGCTAGTCTTCCTGTTTAAGGCAGCTTGCATCTGGAAGAAATCCTGTTTCGTTCGGGATTGTAGGAGGCCGAGGCCAGGTGCCCAGCAGAGGGAGTTGGGCACAAATGATGGCCTGTTTCATGAGGAAACTAAAGTCAGCTCCCCAGGTGCCTGATGTCAGTTTGTAGGAGGCCTTTGGTCCTCCATGGAAAGCCACGCTTCCAGCTTGTGGCAGCATGCATCTGGAAGAAATCCTGTTCCGTTCGGGATTGTAGGTGGCCGAGGCCTGGTGCCCGGCAGAGGGTGTTGGGCACAAAGGATGTCCTGTTTCCAGGGGTAAGTAAAGTCAGCTGCCCAGGTGCCTGATGTCAGTTTGTAGGAGGCCTTTGGCCCTCCATGGGAAGCCAGGCTTCCTGCTTGTGGCAGCTTGCATCTGGAACAAATCCTGTTCCGTTCAAGATTGTAGGTGGGCGAGTCCTGGTGCCCGGCAGAAGGAGTTGAACACAAAGGATGGGCTGTTTCCAGGGGTAAATAAAGTCAGCTGCCCAAGTGCCTGATGTCAGTTTGTAGGAGGCCTTTGGCCCTACAAGTGAAGCCACGTCTCCAGCTTGTGGCAGCTTGCATCTGGAAGAAATCCTGTTCCGTTCGGGATTGTAGGTGGCCGAGGCCAGATTCCCAGCAGAGGGAGGTAGGCACAAATGATGGCCTGTTTCATGAGGAAAGTAAAGTCAGCTGCCCAAGTGCCTGATGTCAGTTTGTAGGAGGCCTTTGGTCCTCCATGGGAAGCCAGGCTTCCAGCTAGTGGCAGCTTGCATCGGGAAGAAATCCTGTTCCGTTCGGGATTGTAGGTGGCCGGAGCAGGGTGCCCGGCTGAGGGAGTTGGGCACAAAGGATGTCCTGTTTCCAGGGGTAAGTAAAGTCAGCTGCCCAAGTGCCTGATGTCAGTTTGTAGGAGGCCGTTGGCCCTCCAAATGAAGCCACGTTTCCAGCTTGTGGCAGCTTGCATCTGGAAGAAATCCTGTTCCGTTCGGGATTGTAGGTGGTCGGAGCTGGGTGCCTGGCTGAGGGAGTTGAACACAAAGGATGGGCTGTTTCCAGGGGTAAGTAAAGTCAGCTGCCCAGGTGCCTGATGTCAGTTTGTAGGAGGCCTTTGGCCTCCAAGGAAGCCAGGCTTCCAGTTTGTGGCAGCTTGCATCTGGAAGAAATCCTGTTCCGTTCGGGATTGTAGGTGGCCGAGGCCAGGTTCCCAGCAGAGGGAGGTAGGCACAAATGATGGCCTGTTTCATGAGGAAAGTAAAGTCAGCTGCCCAAGTGCCTGATGTCAGTTTGTAGGAGGCCTTTGGTCCTCCATGGGAAGCCAGGCTTCCAGCTAGTGGCAGCTTGCATCGGGAAGAAATCCTGTTCCGTTCGGGATTGTAGGTGGCCGCGGCCAGGTGCCCGGCAGAGGGAGTTGGGCACAAAGGATGGGCTGTTTCCAGGGTAAGTAAAGTCAGCTGCCCACGTGCCTGATGTCAGTTTGTAGGAGGCCTTTGGCCCTCCAAGTGAAGCCACGTTTCCAGCTTGTGGCAGCTTGCATCTGGAAGAACTCGTGTTCCGTTCGGGATTGCAGGGGGCCAAGGCTGGTGCCCGGCAGAGGAGTTGAGCACAAATGATGGCCTGTTTCCAGGGGTAAGTAAAGTCAGCTCCCCAGGTGCCTGATGTCAGTTTGTAGGAGGCCTTTGGCCCTCCATGGAAGCCAGGCTTCCAGTTTGTGGCAGCTTGCATCTGGAAAGAAATCCTGTTTCGTTCGGGATTGTAGGTGCCGAGGCAGGTGCCCAGCAGAGGGAGTGGGCACAATGATGGCCTGTTTCATGAGGAAAGTAAAGTCAGCTGCCCAGGTGCCTGATGTCAGTTTGTAGAGGCCTTTGGTCCTCCATGGAAAGCCACTCTTCCAGCTTGTGGCAGCAAGCATCTGAATAAAGCCTGTTCCGTTCGGGAATTGTAGGTGGCCGAGGTCTGTTGCCCGGCAGAGGGTGTTGGGCACAAAGGATGTCCTGTTTCCAGGGGTAAGTAAAGTCAGCTGCCCAGGTGCCTGATGTCAGTTTGTAGGAGGCCTTTGGCCCTCATGGGAAGCCTAGGCTTCCTGCTTGTGGCAGCTTGCATCTGGAAGAAATCCTGTTCCGTTCAAGATTGTAGGTGGGCGAGTCCTGGTGCCCGGCAGAGGGAGTTGGGCACAAAGGATGGCCTGTTTCCAGGGGTAAAATAAAGTCAGCTGCCCAGGTGCCTGATGTCAGTTTGTAGGAGGTCTTAGGCCCTCCAAGGGAAGATAGTCTTCCTGTTTAAGGCAGCTTGAATCTGGAAGAAATCCTGTTCCGTTCGGGGATTGTAGGTGACGAGGCCTGGTGCCCGGCAGAGGGAGTTGGGCACAAAGGATGTCCTGTTTCCAGGGGTAAGTAAAGTCAGCTCCCCAGGTGCCTGATGTCAGTTTGTAGGAGGCCTTTGGCCCTCCAAGTGAAGCCACGTTTCCAGCTTGTGGCAGCTTGCATCTGGAAGAAATCCTGTTCCGTTCGGGATTGTAGGTGGTCGGAGCTGGGTGCCTGGCTGAGGGAGTTGAACACAAAGGATGGGCTGTTTCCAGGGGTAAGTAAAGTCAGCTGCCCAAGTGCCTGATGTCAGTTTGTAGGAGGCCTTTGGTCCTCCATGGGAAGCCAGGCTTCCAGCTAGTGGCAGCTTGCATCGGGAAGAAATCCTGTTCCGTTCGGGATTGTAGGTGGCCGCGGCCAGGTGCCCGGCAGAGGGAGTTGGGCACAAAGGATGTCCTGTTTCCAGGGGTAAGTAAAGTCTGCTGCCCACGTGCCTGATGTCAGTTTGTAGGAGTCCTTTGGCCCTCCAAGGGAAGCCAGGCTTCAAGTTTGTGGCAGCTTGTATCTGGAAGAAATCCTGTTCCGTTCGGGATTGTAGGTGGCCGCGGCCAGGTGCCCGGCAGAGGGAGTTGGGCACAAATGATGGCCTGTTTCATGAGGAAAGTAAAGTCAGCTGCCCAGGTGCCTGATGTCAGTATGTAGGAGGCCTTTGGCCCTCCATGGGAAGCCAGGCTTCCTGCTTGTGGCAGCTTGCATCTGGAACAAATCCTGTTCCGTTCAAGATTGTAGGTGGGCGAGTCCTGGTGCCCGGCAGAAGGAGTTGGGCACAAAGGATGGCCTGTTTCCAGGGGTAAATAAAGTCAGCTGCCCAAGTGCCTGATGTCAGTTTGTAGGAGGCCTTTGGCCCTACAAGTGAAGCCACGTTTCCAGCTTGTGGCAGCTTGCATCTGGAAGAACTCCTGTTCCGTTCGGGATTGTAGGGGGCCAAGGCCTGGTGCCCGGCAGAGGGAGTTGAGCACAAATGATGGCCTGTTTCCAGGGGTAAGTAAAGTCAGCTCCCCAGGTGCCTGATGTCAGTTTGTAGGAGGCCTTTGGCCCTCCATGGGAAGCCAGGCTTCCAGTTTGTGGCAGCTTGCATCTGGAAGAAATCCTGTTTCGTTCGGGATTGTAGGTGGCCGAGGCCAGGTGCCCAGGAGAGGGAGTTGGGCACAAATGATGGCCTGTTTCATGAGGAAAGTAAAGTCAGCTGCCCAGGTGCCTGATTTCAGTTTGTAGGAGGCCTTTGGTCCTCCATGGAAAGCCACTCTTCCAGCTTGTGGCAGCATGCATCTGGAAGAAAGCCTGTTCCGTTCGGGATTGTAGGTGGCCGAGGTCTGGTGCCCGGCAGAGGGTGTTGGGCACAAAGGATGTCCTGTTTCCAGGGGTAAGTAAAGTCAGCTGCCCAGGTGCCTGATGTCAGTTTGTAGGAGGCCTTTGGCCCTCCATGGGAAGCCAGGCTTCCTGCTTGTGGCAGCTTGCATCTGGAAGAAATCCTGTTCCGTTCAAGATTGTAGGTGGGCGAGTCCTGGTGCCCGGCAGAGGGAGTTGGGCACAAAGGACGGCCTGTTTCCAGGGGTAAATAAAGTCAGCTGCCCAGGTGCCTGATGTCAGTTTGTAGGAGGTCTTTGGCCCTCCAAGGGAAGATAGTCTTCCTGTTTAAGGCAGCTTGCATCTGGAAGAAATCCTGTTCCGTTCGGGATTGTAGGTGGCCGAGGCCAGGTGCCCGGCAGAGGGAGTTGGGCACAAAGGATGTCCTGTTTCCAGGGGTAAGTAAAGTCTGCTGCCCACGTGCCTGATGTCAGTTTGTAGCAGTCCTTTGGCCCTCCAAGGGAAGCCAGGCTTCAAGTTTGTGGCAGCTTGTATCTGGAAGAAATCCTGTTCCGTTCGGGATTGTAGGTGGCCGAGGCCAGGTGCCCGGCAGAGGGAGTTGGGCACAAATGATGGCCTGTTTCATGAGGAAAGTAAAGTCATCTGCCCAGGTGCCTGATGTCAGTTTGTAGGAGGCCTTTGGCCCTCCAAGGGAAGCCAGGCTTCCTGCTTGTGGCAGCTTGCATCGGGAAGAAATCCTATTCCGTTCGGGATTGTAGGTGGCCGAGGCCAGGTTCCCAGCAGAGGGAGGTAGGCACAAATGATGGCCTGTTTCATGAGGAAAGTAAAGTCAGCTGCCCAAGTGCCTGATGTCAGTTTGTAGGAGGCCTTTGGTCCTCCATGGGAAGCCAGGCTTCCAGCTGGTGGCAGCTTGCATCGGGAAGAAATCCTGTTCCGTTCGGGATTGTAGGTGGCCGGAGCAGGTTGCCCGGCTGAGGGAGTTGGGCACAAAGGATGTTCTGTTTCTAGGGGTAAGTAAAGTCAGCTGCCCAAGTGCCTGATGTCAGTTTGTAGGAGGCCGTTGGCCCTCCAAATGAAGCCACGTTTCCAGCTTGTGGCAGCTTGCATCTGGAAGAAATCCTGTTCCGTTCGGGATTGTAGGTGGTCGGAGCTGGGTGCCTGGCTGAGGGAGTTGAACACAAAGGATGGGCTGTTTCCAGGGGTAAGTAAAGTCAGCTGCCCAGGTGCCTGATGTCAGTTTGTAGGAGGCCTTTGGCCCTCCAAGGGAAGCCAGGCTTCCAGTTTGTGGCAGCTTGCATCTGGAAGAAATCCTGTTCCGTTCGGGATTGTAGGTGGCCGAGGCCAGGTTCCCAGCAGAGGGAGGTAGGCACAAATGATGGCCTGTTTCATGAGGAAAGTAAAGTCAGCTGCCCAAGTGCCTGATGTCAGTTTGTAGGAGGCCTTTGGTACTCCATGGGAAGCCAGGCTTCCAGCTAGTGGCAGCTTGCATCGGGAAGAAATCCTGTTCCGTTCGGGATTGTAGGTGGCCGCGGCCAGGTGCCCGGCAGAGGGAGTTGGGCACAAAGGATGGCCTGTTTCCAGGGGTAAGTAAAGTCAGCTGCCCACGTGCCTGATGTCAGTTTGTAGGAGGCCTTTGGCCCTCCAAGTGAAGCCACGTTTCCAGCTTGTGGCAGCTTGCATCTGGAAGAACTCGTGTTCCGTTCGGGATTGCAGGGGGCCAAGGCCTGGTGCCCGGCAGAGGGAGTTGAGCACAAATGATGGCCTGTTTCCAGGGGTAAGTAAAGTCAGCTCCCCAGGTTCCTGATGTCAGTTTGTAGGAGGCCTTTGGCCCTCCATGGGAAGCCAGGCTTCCAGTTTGTGGCAGCTTGCATCTGGAAGAAATCCTGTTTCGTTCGGGATTGTAGGTGGCCGAGGCCAGGTTCCCAGCAGAGGGAGTTGGGCACAAATGATGGCCTGTTTCATGAGGAAAGTAAAGTCAGCTGCCCAGGTGCCTGATGTCAGTTTGTAGGAGGCCTTTGGTCCTCCATGGAAAGCCACTCTTCCAGCTTGTGGCAGCATGCATCTGGAAGAAAGCCTGTTCCGTTCGGGATTGTAGGTGGGCGAGGTCTGGTGCCCGGCAGAGGGTGTTGGGCACAAAGGATGTCCTGTTTCCAGGGGTAAGTAAAGTCAGCTGCCCAGGTGCCTGATGTCAGTTTGTAGGAGGCCTTTGGCCCTCCATGGGAAGCCAGGCTTCCTGCTTGTGGCAGCTTGCATCTGGAAGAAATCCTGTTCCGTTCAAGATTGTAGGTGGGCGAGTCCTGGTGCCCGGCAGAGGGAGTTGGGCACAAAGGATGGCCTGTTTCCAGGGGTAAATAAAGTCAGCTGCCCAGGTGCCTGATGTCAGTTTGTAGGAGGTCTTTGGCCCTCCAAGGGAAGATAGTCTTCCTGTTTAAGGAAGCTTGCATCTGGAAGAAATCCTGTTCCGTTCGGGATTGTAGGTGGACGAGGCCTGGTGCCCGGCAGAGGGAGTTGGGCACAAAGGATGTCCTGTTTCCAGGGGTAAGTAAAGTCAGCTGCCCAAGTGCCTGATGTCAGTTTGTAGGAGGCCTTTGGCCCTCCAAGTGAAGCCACGTTTCCAGCTTGTGGCAGCTTGCATCTGGAAGAAATCCTGTTCCGTTCGGGATTGTAGGTGGTCGGAGCTGGGTGCCTGGCTGAGGGAGTTGAACAAAAAGGATGGGCTGTTTCCAGGGGTAAGTAAAGTCAGCTGCCCAAGTGCCTGATGTCAGTTTGTAGGAGGCCTTTGGTCCTCCATGGGAAGCCAGGCTTCCAGCTAGTGGCAGCTTGCATCGGGAAGAAATCCTGTTCCGTTCGGGATTGTAGGTGGCCGCGGCCAGGTGCCCGGCAGAGGGAGTTGGGCACAAAGGATGTCCTGTTTCCAGGGGTAAGTAAAGTCTGCTGCCCACGTGCCTGATGTCAGTTTGTAGGAGTCATTTGGCCCTCCAAGGGAAGCCAGGCTTCAAGTTTGTGGCAGCTTGTATCTGGAAGAAATCCTGTTCCGTTCGGGATTGTAGGTGGCCGCGGCCAGGTGCCCGGCAGAGGGAGTTGGGCACAAATGATGGCCTGTTTCATGAGGAAAGTAAAGTCAGCTGCCCAGGTGCCTGATGTCAGTATGTAGGAGGCCTTTGGCCCTCCATGGGAAGCCAGGCTTCCTGCTTGTGGCAGCTTGCATCTGGAACAAATCCTGTTCCGTTCAAGATTGTAGGTGGGCGAGTCCTGGTGCCCGGCAGAAGGAGTTGGGCACAAAGGATGGCCTGTTTCCAGGGGTAAATAAAGTCAGCTGCCCAAGTGCCTGATGTCAGTTTGTAGGAGGCCTTTGGCCCTACAAGTGAAGCCACGTTTCCAGCTTGTGGCAGCTTGCATCTGGAAGAAATCCTGTTCCGTTCGGGATTGTAGGTGGCCGAGGCCAGATTCCCAGCAGAGGGAGGTAGGCACAAATGATGGCCTGTTTCATGAGGAAGGTAAAGTCAGCTGCCCAAGTGCCTGATGTCAGTTTGTAGGAGGCCTTTGGTCCTCCATGGGAAGCCAGGCTTCCAGCTAGTGGCAGCTTGCATCGGGAAGAAATCCTGTTCCGTTCGGGATTGTAGGTGGCCGCGGCCAGGTGCCCGGCAGAGGGAGTTGGGCACAAAGGATGGCCTGTTTCCAGGTGTAAGTAAAGTCAGCTGCCCACGTGTTTGATGTCAGTTTGTAGGAGGCCTTTGGCCCTCCAAGTGAAGCCACGTTTCCAGCTTGTGGCAGCTTGCATCTGGAAGAACTCCTGTTCCGTTCGGGATTGTAGGGGGCCAAGGCCTGGTGCCCGGCAGAGGGAGTTGAGCACAAATGATGGCCTGTTTCCAGGGGTAAGTAAAGTCAGCTCCCCAGGTGCCTGATGTCAGTTTGTAGGAGGCCTTTGGCCCTCCATGGGAAGCCAGGCTTCCAGTTTGTGGCAGCTTGCATCTGGAAGAAATCCTGTTTCGTTCGGGATTGTAGGTGGCCGAGGCCAGGTGCCCAGGAGAGGGAGTTGGGCACAAATGATGGCCTGTTTCATGAGGAAAGTAAAGTCAGCTGCCCAGGTGCCTGATGTCAGTTTGTAGGAGGCCTTTGGTCCTCCATGGAAAGCCACTCTTCCAGCTTGTGGCAGCATGCATCTGGAAGAAAGCCTGTTCCGTTCGGGATTGTAGGTGGCCGAGGTCTGGTGCCCGGCAGAGGGTGTTGGGCACAAAGGATGTCCTGTTTCCAGGGGTAAGTAAAGTCAGCTGCCCAGGTGCCTGATGTCAGTTTGTAGGAGGCCTTTGGCCCTCCATGGGAAGCCAGGCTTCCTGCTTGTGGCAGCTTGCATCTGGAAGAAATCCTGTTCCGTTCAAGATTGTAGGTGGGCGAGTCCTGGTGCCCGGCAGAGGGAGTTGGGCACAAAGGACGGCCTGTTTCCAGGGGTAAATAAAGTCAGCTGCCCAGGTGCCTGATGTCAGTTTGTAGGAGGTCTTTGGCCCTCCAAGGGAAGATAGTCTTCCTGTTTAAGGCAGCTTGCATCTGGAAGAAATCCTGTTCCGTTCGGGATTGTAGGTGGCCGAGGCCAGGTGCCCGGCAGAGGGAGTTGGGCACAAAGGATGTCCTGTTTCCAGGGGTAAGTAAAGTCTGCTGCCCACGTGCCTGATGTCAGTTTGTAGCAGTCCTTTGGCCCTCCAAGGGAAGCCAGGCTTCAAGTTTGTGGCAGCTTGTATCTGGAAGAAATCCTGTTCCGTTCGGGATTGTAGGTGGCCGAGGCCAGGTGCCCGGCAGAGGGAGTTGGGCACAAATGATGGCCTGTTTCATGAGGAAAGTAAAGTCATCTGCCCAGGTGCCTGATGTCAGTTTGTAGGAGGCCTTTGGCCCTCCAAGGGAAGCCAGGCTTCCTGCTTGTGGCAGCTTGCATCTGGAAGAAATCCTATTCCGTTCGGGATTGTAGGTGGCCGAGGCCAGGTTCCCAGCAGAGGGAGGTAGGCACAAATGATGGCCTGTTTCATGAGGAAAGTAAAGTCAGCTGCCCAAGTGCCTGATGTCAGTTTGTAGGAGGCCTTTGGTCCTCCATGGGAAGCCAGGCTTCCAGCTGGTGGCAGCTTGCATCGGGAAGAAATCCTGTTCCGTTCGGGATTGTAGGTGGCCGGAGCAGGTTGCCCGGCTGAGGGAGTTGGGCACAAATGATGTCCTGTTTCCAGGGGTAAGTAAAGTCAGCTGCCCAAGTGCCTGATGTCAGTTTGTAGGAGGCCGTTGGCCCTCCAAATGAAGCCACGTTTCCAGCTTGTGGCAGCTTGCATCTGGAAGAAATCCTGTTCCGTTCGGGATTGTAGGTGGTCGGAGCTGGGTGCCTGGCTGAGGGAGTTGAACACAAAGGATGGGCTGTTTCCAGGGTAAGTAAAGTCAGCTGCCCAGGTGCCTGATGTCAGTTTGTAGGAGGCCTTTGGCCCTCCAAGGGAAGCCAGGCTTCCAGTTTGTGGCAGCTTGCATCTGGAAGAAATCCTGTTCCGTTCGGGATTGTAGGTGGCCGAGGCCAGGTTCCCAGCAGAGGGAGGTAGGCACAAATGATGGCCTGTTTCATGAGGAAAGTAAAGTCAGCTGCCCAAGTGCCTGATGTCAGTTTGTAGGAGGCCTTTGGTACTCCATGGGAAGCCAGGCTTCCAGCTAGTGGCAGCTTGCATCGGGAAGAAATCCTGTTCCGTTCGGGATTGTAGGTGGCCGCGGCCAGGTGCCCGGCAGAGGGAGTTGGGCACAAAGGATGGCCTGTTTCCAGGGGTAAGTAAAGTCAGCTGCCCACGTGCCTGATGTCAGTTTGTAGGAGGCCTTTGGCCCTCCAAGTGAAGCCACGTTTCCAGCTTGTGGCAGCTTGCATCTGGAAGAACTCGTGTTCCGTTCGGGATTGCAGGGGGCCAAGGCCTGGTGCCCGGCAGAGGGAGTTGAGCACAAATGATGGCCTGTTTCCAGGGGTAAGTAAAGTCAGCTCCCCAGGTTCCTGATGTCAGTTTGTAGGAGGCCTTTGGCCCTCCATGGGAAGCCAGGCTTCCAGTTTGTGGCAGCTTGCATCTGGAAGAAATCCTGTTTCGTTCGGGATTGTAGGTGGCCGAGGCCAGGTGCCCAGCAGAGGGAGTTGGGCACAAATGATGGCCTGTTTCATGAGGAAAGTAAAGTCAGCTGCCCAGGTGCCTGATGTCAGTTTGTAGGAGGCCTTTGGTCCTCCATGGAAAGCCACTCTTCCAGCTTGTGGCAGCATGCATCTGGAAGAAAGCCTGTTCCGTTCGGGATTGTAGGTGGGCGAGGTCTGGTGCCCGGCAGAGGGTGTTGGGCACAAAGGATGTCCTGTTTCCAGGGGTAAGTAAAGTCAGCTGCCCAGGTGCCTGATGTCAGTTTGTAGGAGGCCTTTGGCCCTCCATGGGAAGCCAGGCTTCCTGCTTGTGGCAGCTTGCATCTGGAAGAAATCCTGTTCCGTTCAAGATTGTAGGTGGGCGAGTCCTGGTGCCCGGCAGAGGGAGTTGGGCACAAAGGATGGCCTGTTTCCAGGGGTAAATAAAGTCAGCTGCCCAGGTGCCTGATGTCAGTTTGTAGGAGGTCTTTGGCCCTCCAAGGGAAGATAGTCTTCCTGTTTAAGGAAGCTTGCATCTGGAAGAAATCCTGTTCCGTTCGGGATTGTAGGTGGACGAGGCCTGGTGCCCGGCAGAGGGAGTTGGGCACAAAGGATGTCCTGTTTCCAGGGGTAAGTAAAGTCAGCTGCCCAAGTGCCTGATGTCAGTTTGTAGGAGGCCTTTGGCCCTCCAAGTGAAGCCACGTTTCCAGCTTGTGGCAGCTTGCATCTGGAAGAAATCCTGTTCCGTTCGGGATTGTAGGTGGTCGGAGCTGGGTGCCTGGCTGAGGGAGTTGAACACAAAGGATGGGCTGTTTCCAGGGGTAAGTAAAGTCAGCTGCCCAAGTGCCTGATGTCAGTTTGTAGGAGGCCTTTGGTCCTCCATGGGAAGCCAGGCTTCCAGCTAGTGGCAGCTTGCATCGGGAAGAAATCCTGTTCCGTTCGGGATTGTAGGTGGCCGCGGCCAGGTGCCCGGCAGAGGGAGTTGGGCACAAAGGATGTCCTGTTTCCAGGGGTAAGTAAAGTCTGCTGCCCACGTGCCTGATGTCAGTTTGTAGGAGTCCTTTGGCCCTCCAAGGGAAGCCAGGCTTCAAGTTTGTGGCAGCTTGTATCTGGAAGAAATCCTGTTCCGTTCGGGATTGTAGGTGGCCGCGGCCAGGTGCCCGGCAGAGGGAGTTGGGCACAAATGATGGCCTGTTTCATGAGGAAAGTAAAGTCAGCTGCCCAGGTGCCTGATGTCAGTATGTAGGAGGCCTTTGGCCCTCCATGGGAAGCCAGGCTTCCTGCTTGTGGCAGCTTGCATCTGGAAGAAATCCTGTTCCGTTCAAGATTGTAGGTGGGCGAGGCCTGGTGCTTGGCAGAGGGAGTTGGGCACAAAGGATGGCCTGTTTCCAGGCGTAAATAAAGTCAGCTGCCCAGGTGCCTGATGTCAGTTTGTAGGAGGCCTTTGGCCCTCCAAGGGAAGATAGTCTTCCTGTTTAAGGCAGCTTGAATCTGGAAGAAATCCTGTTCCGTTCGGGATTGTAGGTGGACGAGGCCTGGTGCCCGGCAGAGGGAGTTGGGCACAAAGGATGTCCTGTTTCCAGGGGTAAGTAAAGTCAGCTGCCCAAGTGCCTGATGTCAGTTTGTAGGAGGCCTTTGGCCCTCCAAGTGAAGCCACGTTTCCAGCTTGTGGCAGCTTGCATCTGGAAGAAATCCTGTTCCGTTCGGGATTGTAGGTGGTCGGAGCTGGGTGCCTGGCTGAGGGAGTTGAACACAAAGGATGGGCTGTTTCCAGGGGTAAGTAAAGTCAGCTGCCCAAGTGCCTGATGTCAGTTTGTAGGAGGCCTTTGGTCCTCCATGGGAAGCCAGGCTTCCAGCTAGTGGCAGCTTGCATCGGGAAGAAATCCTGTTCCGTTCGGGATTGTAGGTGGCCGCGGCCAGGTGCCCGGCAGAGGGAGTTGGGCACAAAGGATGTCCTGTTTCCAGGGGTAAGTAAAGTCTGCTGCCCACGTGCCTGATGTCAGTTTGTAGGAGTCCTTTGGCCCTCCAAGGGAAGCCAGGCTTCAAGTTTGTGGCAGCTTGTATCTGGAAGAAATCCTGTTCCGTTCGGGATTGTAGGTGGCCGCGGCCAGGTGCCCGGCAGAGGGAGTTGGGCACAAATGATGGCCTGTTTCATGAGGAAAGTAAAGTCAGCTGCCCAGGTGCCTGATGTCAGTATGTAGGAGGCCTTTGGCCCTCCATGGGAAGCCAGGCTTCCTGCTTGTGGCAGCTTGCATCTGGAACAAATCCTGTTCCGTTCAAGATTGTAGGTGGGCGAGTCCTGGTGCCCGGCAGAAGGAGTTGGGCACAAAGGATGGCCTGTTTCCAGGGGTAAATAAAGTCAGCTGCCCAAGTGCCTGATGTCAGTTTGTAGGAGGCCTTTGGCCCTACAAGTGAAGCCACGTTTCCAGCTTGTGGCAGCTTGCATCTGGAAGAAATCCTGTTCCGTTCGGGATTGTAGGTGGCCGAGGCCAGATTCCCAGCCGAGGGAGGTAGGCACAAATGATGGCCTGTTTCATGAGGAAAGTAAAGTCAGCTGCCCAAGTGCCTGATGTCAGTTTGTAGGAGGCCTTTGGTCCTCCATGGGAAGCCAGGCTTCCAGCTAGTGGCAGCTTGCATCGGGAAGAAATCCTGTTCCGTTCGGGATTGTAGGTGGCCGCGGCCAGGTGCCCGGCAGAGGGAGTTGGGCACAAAGGATGGCCTGTTTCCAGGTGTAAGTAAAGTCAGCTGCCCACGTGTTTGATGTCAGTTTGTAGGAGGCCTTTGGCCCTCCAAGTGAAGCCACGTTTCCAGCTTGTGGCAGCTTGCATCTGGAAGAACTCCTGTTCCGTTCGGGATTGTAGGGGGCCAAGGCCTGGTGCCCGGCAGAGGGAGTTGAGCACAAATGATGGCCTGTTTCCAGGGGTAAGTAAAGTCAGCTCCCCAGGTGCCTGATGTCAGTTTGTAGGAGGCCTTTGGCCCTCCATGGGAAGCCAGGCTTCCAGTTTGTGGCAGCTTGCATCTGGAAGAAATCCTGTTTCGTTCGGGATTGTAGGTGGCCGAGGCCAGGTGCCCAGGAGAGGGAGTTGGGCACAAATGATGGCCTGTTTCATGAGGAAAGTAAAGTCAGCTGCCCAGGTGCCTGATGTCAGTTTGTAGGAGGCCTTTGGTCCTCCATGGAAAGCCACTCTTCCAGCTTGTGGCAGCATGCATCTGGAAGAAAGCCTGTTCCGTTCGGGATTGTAGGTGGCCGAGGTCTGGTGCCCGGCAGAGGGTGTTGGGCACAAAGGATGTCCTGTTTCCAGGGGTAAGTAAAGTCAGCTGCCCAGGTGCCTGATGTCAGTTTGTAGGAGGCCTTTGGCCCTCCATGGGAAGCCAGGCTTCCTGCTTGTGGCAGCTTGCATCTGGAAGAAATCCTGTTCCGTTCAAGATTGTAGGTGGGCGAGTCCTGGTGCCCGGCAGAGGGAGTTGGGCACAAAGGACGGCCTGTGTCCAGGGGTAAATAAAGTCAGCTGCCCAGGTGCCTGATGTCAGTTTGTAGGAGGTCTTTGGCCCTCCAAGGGAAGATAGTCTTCCTGTTTAAGGCAGCTTGCATCTGGAAGAAATCCTGTTCCGTTCGGGATTGTAGGTGGCCGAGGCCAGGTGCCCGGCAGAGGGAGTTGGGCACAAAGGATGTCCTGTTTCCAGGGGTAAGTAAAGTCTGCTGCCCACGTGCCTGATGTCAGTTTGTAGCAGTCCTTTGGCCCTCCAAGGGAAGCCAGGCTTCAAGTTTGTGGCAGCTTGTATCTGGAAGAAATCCTGTTCCGTTCGGGATTGTAGGTGGCCGAGGCCAGGTGCCCGGCAGAGGGAGTTGGGCACAAATGATGGCCTGTTTCATGAGGAAAGTAAAGTCATCTGCCCAGGTGCCTGATGTCAGTTTGTAGGAGGCCTTTGGCCCTCCATGGGAAGCCAGGCTTCCTGCTTGTGGCAGCTTGCATCTGGAAGAAATCCTATTCCGTTCGGGATTGTAGGTGGCCGAGGCCAGGTTCCCAGCAGAGGGAGGTAGGCACAAATGATGGCCTGTTTCATGAGGAAAGTAAAGTCAGCTGCCCAAGTGCCTGATGTCAGTTTGTAGGAGGCCTTTGGTCCTCCATGGGAAGCCAGGCTTCCAGCTGGTGGCAGCTTGCATCGGGAAGAAATCCTGTTCCGTTCGGGATTGTAGGTGGCCGGAGCAGGTTGCCCGGCTGAGGGAGTTGGGCACAAAGGATGTCCTGTTTCCAGGGGTAAGTAAAGTCAGCTGCCCAAGTGCCTGATGTCAGTTTGTAGGAGGCCGTTGGCCCTCCAAATGAAGCCACGTTTCCAGCTTGTGGCAGCTTGCATCTGGAAGAAATCCTGTTCCGTTCGGGATTGTAGGTGGTCGGAGCTGGGTGCCTGGCTGAGGGAGTTGAACACAAAGGATGGGCTGTTTCCAGGGGTAAGTAAAGTCAGCTGCCCAGGTGCCTGATGTCAGTTTGTAGGAGGCCTTTGGCCCTCCAAGGGAAGCCAGGCTTCCAGTTTGTGGCAGCTTGCATCTGGAAGAAATCCTGTTCCGTTCGGGATTGTAGGTGGCCGAGGCCAGGTTCCCAGCAGAGGGAGGTAGGCACAAATGATGGCCTGTTTCATGAGGAAAGTAAAGTCAGCTGCCCAAGTGCCTGATGTCAGTTTGTAGGAGGCCTTTGGTACTCCATGGGAAGCCAGGCTTCCAGCTAGTGGCAGCTTGCATCGGGAAGAAATCCTGTTACGTTCGGGATTGTAGGTGGCCGCGGCCAGGTGCCCGGCAGAGGGAGTTGGGCACAAAGGATGGCCTGTTTCCAGGGGTAAGTAAAGTCAGCTGCCCACGTGCCTGATGTCAGTTTGTAGGAGGCCTTTGGCCCTCCAAGTGAAGCCACGTTTCCAGCTTGTGGCAGCTTGCATCTGGAAGAACTCGTGTTCCGTTCGGGATTGCAGGGGGCCAAGGCCTGGTGCCCGGCAGAGGGAGTTGAGCACAAATGATGGCCTGTTTCCAGGGGTAAGTAAAGTCAGCTCCCCAGGTTCCTGATGTCAGTTTGTAGGAGGCCTTTGGCCCTCCATGGGAAGCCAGGCTTCCAGTTTGTGGCAGCTTGCATCTGGAAGAAATCCTGTTTCGTTCGGGATTGTAGGTGGCCGAGGCCAGGTGCCCAGCAGAGGGAGTTGGGCACAAATGATGGCCTGTTTCATGAGGAAAGTAAAGTCAGCTGCCCAGGTGCCTGATGTCAGTTTGTAGGAGGCCTTTGGTCCTCCATGGAAAGCCACTCTTCCAGCTTGTGGCAGCATGCATCTGGAAGAAAGCCTGTTCCGTTCGGGATTGTAGGTGGGCGAGGTCTGGTGCCCGGCAGAGGGTGTTGGGCACAAAGGATGTCCTGTTTCCAGGGGTAAGTAAAGTCAGCTGCCCAGGTGCCTGATGTCAGTTTGTAGGAGGCCTTTGGCCCTCCATGGGAAGCCAGGCTTCCTGCTTGTGGCAGCTTGCATCTGGAAGAAATCCTGTTCCGTTCAAGATTGTAGGTGGGCGAGTCCTGGTGCCCGGCAGAGGGAGTTGGGCACAAAGGATGGCCTGTTTCCAGGGGTAAATAAAGTCAGCTGCCCAGGTGCCTGATGTCAGTTTGTAGGAGGTCTTTGGCCCTCCAAGGGAAGATAGTCTTCCTGTTTAAGGAAGCTTGCATCTGGAAGAAATCCTGTTCCGTTCGGGATTGTAGGTGGACGAGGCCTGGTGCCCGGCAGAGGGAGTTGGGCACAAAGGATGTCCTGTTTCCAGGGGTAAGTAAAGTCAGCTGCCCAAGTGCCTGATGTCAGTTTGTAGGAGGCCTTTGGCCCTCCAAGTGAAGCCACGTTTCCAGCTTGTGGCAGCTTGCATCTGGAAGAAATCCTGTTCCGTTCGGGATTGTAGGTGGTCGGAGCTGGGTGCCTGGCTGAGGGAGTTGAACACAAAGGATGGGCTGTTTCCAGGGGTAAGTAAAGTCAGCTGCCCAAGTGCCTGATGTCAGTTTGTAGGAGGCCTTTGGTCCTCCATGGGAAGCCAGGCTTCCAGCTAGTGGCAGCTTGCATCGGGAAGAAATCCTGTTCCGTTCGGGATTGTAGGTGGCCGCGGCCAGGTGCCCGGCAGAGGGAGTTGGGCACAAAGGATGTCCTGTTTCCAGGGGTAAGTAAAGTCTGCTGCCCACGTGCCTGATGTCAGTTTGTAGGAGTCCTTTGGCCCTCCAAGGGAAGCCAGGCTTCAAGTTTGTGGCAGCTTGTATCTGGAAGAAATCCTGTTCCGTTCGGGATTGTAGGTGGCCGCGGCCAGGTGCCCGGCAGAGGGAGTTGGGCACAAATGATGGCCTGTTTCATGAGGAAAGTAAAGTCAGCTGCCCAGGTGCCTGATGTCAGTATGTAGGAGGCCTTTGGCCCTCCTTGGGAAGCCAGGCTTCCTGCTTGTGGCAGCTTGCATCTGGAAGAAATCCTGTTCCGTTCAAGATTGTAGGTGGGCGAGGCCTGGTGCCCGGCAGAGGGAGTTGGGCACAAAGGATGGCCTGTTTCCAGGCGTAAATAAAGTCAGCTGCCCAGGTGCCTGATGTCAGTTTGTAGGAGGCCTTTGGCCCTCCAATGGAAGCTAGTCTTCCTGTTTAAGGCAGCTTGCATCTGGAAGAAATCCTGTTCCGTTCGGGATTGTAGGTGGCCGGAGCAGGGTGCCCGGCTGAGGGAGTTGGGCACAAAGGATGTCCTGTTTCCAGGGGTAAGTAAAGTCAGCTGCCCAAGTGCCTGATGTCAGTTTGTAGGAGGCCTTTGGCCCTCCAAGTGAAGCCACGTTTCCAGCTTGTGGCAGCTTGCATCTGGAAGAAATCCTGTTCCGTTCGGGATTGTAGGTGGTCGGAGCTGGGTGCCTGGCTGAGGGAGTTGAACACAAAGGATGGGCTGTTTCCAGGGGTAAGTAAAGTCAGCTGCCCAGATGCCTGATGTCAGTTTGTAGGAGGCCTTTGGCCCTCCAAGGGAAGCTAGTCTTTATGTTCAAGGCAGCTTGCATCTGGAAGAAATTCTGTTCCGTTCGGGATTGTAGGTGGCCGAGGCCAGGTTCCCAGCAGAGGGAGTTGGGCACAAAGGATGTCCTGTTTCCAGGGGTAAGTAAAGTCAGCTGCCCAGGTGCCTGATGTCAGTTTGTAGGAGGCCTTTGGCCCTCCATGGGAAGCCAGGCTTCCTGCTTGTGGCAGTTTGCACCTGGAAGAAATCCTGTTCCGTTCAGGATTGTAGGTGGCCGGAGCTGGGTGCCTGGCTGAGAGAGTTGGACACAAAGGATGTCCTGTTTCCAGGGGTAAGTAAAGTCAGCTGCCCAGGTGCCTGATGTCAGTTTGTAGGAGGCCTTTGGCCCTCCAAGTGAAGCCACGTTTCCAGCTTGTGGCAGCTTGCATCTGGAAGAAATCCTGTTCCGTTCGGGATTGTAGGTGGCCGGAGCTGGGTGCCTGGGTGAGGGAGTTGGACACAAAAAATGGGCTGTTTCCAGGGGTAAGTAAAGTCAGCTGCCCAGATGGCTGATGTCAGTTTGTAGGAGGCCTTTGGCCCTCCAAGAAAAGCCAGGCTTCCAGTTTGTGGCAGCTTGCATCTGGAAGAAATCATGTTCCGTTCAGGATTGCAGGTGGCCGAGGCCAGGTTCCCAGCAGAGGGAGTTGGGCACAAATGATGGCCTGTTTCATGAGGAAAGTAAAGTCAGCTGCCCAAGTGCCCGATGTCAGTTTGTAGGAGGCCTTCGGTCCTCCATGGGAGGCCACGCTTCAAGCTAGTGGCAGCTTGCATCGGGAAGAAATCCTGTTCCGTTCGGGATTGTAGGTGGCCGAGGCCAGGTGCCCGGCAGAGGGAGTTGGGCAAAAAGGATGGCCTGTTTCCAGGGGTAAGTAAAGTCAGCTGCCCACGTACCTGATGTCAGTTTGTAGGAGGCCTTTGGCCCTCCAAGTGAAGTCACGTTTCCAGCTTGTGGCAGCTTGCATCTGGAAGATCTCCTGTTCCGTTCGGGATTGTAGGTGGCCAAAGCTGTGGGCCCGGCAGGGGAGTTGGGCACAAAGGATGGGCTGTTTCCAGGGGTAAGTAAAGTCAGCTGCCCAGGTGCCTGATGTCAGTTTGTAGGAGGCCTTTGGCCCTCCAAGGGAAGCTTGTCTTCCAGTTTGTGGCAGCTTGCATCTGGAAGAAATCCTGTTCCGTTCGGGATTGTAGGTGGCCGAGGCCAGGTGCCCGGCAGAGGGGAGTTGGGCACAAAGGATGTCCTGTTTCCCAGGGGTAAGTAAAGTCAGCTGCCCAGGTGCCTGATGTCAGTTTGTAGGAGGCCTTTGGCCCTCCATGGGAAGCCAGGTTTCCTGCTTGTAGCAGCTTGCATCTGGAAGAACTCCTGTTCCGTTCGGGATTGTAGGGGGCCAAGGCCTGGTGCCCGGCAGAGGGAGTTGAGCTCAAATGATGGCCGGTTTCCAGGGGTAAGTAAAGTCAGCTGCCCAGGTGCCTGATGTCAGTTTGTAGGAGGCCTTTGGCCCTCCATGGGAAGCCAGGCTTCCAGTTTGTGGCAGCTTGCATCTGGAAGAAATCCTGTTTCGTTCGGGATTGTAGGAGGCCGAGGCCAGGTGCCCAGCAGAGGGAGTTGGGCACAAATGATGGCCTGTTTCATGAGGAAAGTAAAGTCAGCTGCCCAGGTGCCTGATGTCAGTTTGTAGGAGGCCTTTGGTCCTCCATGGAAAGCCTCGCTTCCAGCTTGTGGCAGCATGCATCTGGAAGAAATCCTCTTCCGTTCGGGATTGTAGGTGGCCGAGGCCTGGTGCCAGGCAGAGGGTGTTGGGCACAAAGGATATCCTGTTTCCAGGGGTAAGTAAAGTCAGCTGCCCAGGTGCCTGATGTCAGTTTGTAGGAGGCCTTTGGCCCTCCAAGGGAAGCCAGGCTTCCTGCTTGTGGCAGCTTGCATCTGGAAGAAATCCTGTTCCGTTCAAGATTGTAGGTGGGCGAGTCCTGGTGCCCGGCAGAAGGAGTTGGGCACAAAGGATGGCCTGTTTCCAGGGGTAAAATAAAGTCAGCTGCCCAGGTGCCTGATGTCAGTTTGTAGGAGGCCTTTGGCCCTCCATGGGAAGCCAGGCTTCCTGCTTGTGGCAGCTTGCATCTGGAAGAAATCCTGTTCCGTTCAAGATTGTAGGGTGGGCGAGTCCTGGTGCCCGGCAGAGGGAGTTGGGCACAAAGGATGGCCTGTTTCCAGGGGTAAATAAAGTCAGCTGCCCAGGTGCCTGATGTCAGTTTGTAGGAGGTCTTTGGCCCTCCAAGGGAAGATAGTCTTCCTGTTTAAGGCAGCTTGCATCTGGAAGAAATCCTGTTCCGTTCGGGATTGTAGGTGGCCGAGGCCAGGTGCCCGGCAGAGGGAGTTGGGCACAAAGGATGTCCTGTTTCCAGGGGTAAGTAAAGTCTGCTGCCCACGTGCCTGATGTCAGTTTGTAGCAGTCCTTTGGCCCTCCAAGGGAAGCCAGGCTTCAAGTTTGTGGCAGCTTGTATCTGGAAGAAATCCTGTTCCGTTCGGGATTGTAGGTGGCCGAGGCCAGGTGCCCGGCAGAGGGAGTTGGGCACAAATGATGGCCTGTTTCATGAGGAAAGTAAAGTCATCTGCCCAGGTGCCTGATGTCAGTTTGTAGGAGGCCTTTGGCCCTCCATGGGAAGCCAGGCTTCCTGCTTGTGGCAGCTTGCATCTGGAAGAAATCCTGTTCCGTTCGGGATTGTAGGTGGCCGAGGCCAGGTTCCCAGCAGAGGGAGGTAGGCACAAATGATGGCCTGTTTCATGAGGAAAGTAAAGTCAGCTGCCCAAGTGCCTGATGTCAGTTTGTAGGAGGCCTTTGGTCCTCCATGGGAAGCCAGGCTTCCAGCTGGTGGCAGCTTGCATCGGGAAGAAATCCTGTTCCGTTCGGGATTGTAGGTGGCCGGAGCAGGTTGCCCGGCTGAGGGAGTTGGGCACAAAGGATGTCCTGTTTCCAGGGGTAAGTAAAGTCAGCTGCCCAAGTGCCTGATGTCAGTTTGTAGGAGGGCCGTTGGCCCTCCAAATGAAGCCACGTTTCCAGCTTGTGGCAGCTTGCATCTGGAAGAAATCCTGTTCCGTTCGGGATTGTAGGTGGTCGGAGATGGGTGCCTGGCTGAGGGAGTTGAACACAAAGGATGGGCTGTTTCCAGGGGTAAGTAAAGTCAGCTGCCCAGGTGCCTGATGTCAGTTTGTAGGAGGCCTTTGGCCCTCCAAGGGAAGCCAGGCTTCCAGTTTGTGGTAGCTTGCATCTGGAAGAAATCCTGTTCCGTTCGGGATTGTAGGTGGCCGAGGCCAGGTTCCCAGCAGAGGGAGGTAGGCAGAAATGATGGCCTGTTTCATGAGGAAAGTAAAGTCAGCTGCCCAAGTGCCTGATGTCAGTTTGTAGGAGGCCTTTGGTACTCCATGGGAAGCCAGGCTTCCAGCTAGTGGCAGCTTGCATCGGGAAGAAATCCTGTTCCGTTCGGGATTGTAGGTGGCCGCGGCCAGGTGCCCGGCAGAGGGGAGTTGGGCACAAAGGATGGCCTGTTTCCAGGGGTAAGTAAAGTCAGCTGCCCACGTGCCTGATGTCAGTTTGTAGGAGGCCTTTGGCCCTCCAAGTGAAGCCACGTTTCCAGCTTGTGGCAGCTTGCATCTGGAAGAACTCGTGTTCCGTTCGGGATTGCAGGGGGCCAAGGGCCTGGTGCCCGGCAGAGGGAGTTGAGCACAAATGATGGCCTGTTTCCAGGGGTAAGTAAAGTCAGCTCCCCAGGTTCCTGATGTCAGTTTGTAGGAGGCCTTTGGCCCTCCATGGGAAGCCAGGCTTCCAGTTTGTGGCAGCTTGCATCTGGAAGAAATCCTGTTCCGTTCAAGATTGTAGGTGGGCGAGTCCTGGTGCCCGGCAGAGGGAGTTGGGCACAAAGGATGGCCTGTTTCCAGGGGTAAATAAAGTCAGCTGCCCAGGTGCCTGATGTCAGTTTGTAGGAGGTCTTTGGCCCTCCAAGGGAAGATAGTCTTCCTGTTTAAGGGCAGCTTGCATCTGGAAGAAATCCTGTTCCGTTCGGGATTGTAGGTGGACGAGGCCTGGTGCCCGGCAGAGGGAGTTGGGCACAAAGGATGTCCTGTTTCCAGGGGTAAGTAAAGTCAGCTGCCCAAGTGCCTGATGTCAGTTTGTAGGAGGCCTTTGGCCCTCCAAGTGAAGCCACGTTTCCAGCTTGTGGCAGCTTGCATCTGGAAGAAATCCTGTTCCGTTCGGGATTGTAGGTGGTCGGGAGCTGGGTGCCTGGCTGAGGGAGTTGAACACAAAGGATGGGCTGTTTCCAGGGGTAAGTAAAGTCAGCTGCCCAAGTGCCTGATGTCAGTTTGTAGGAGGCCTTTGGTCCTCCATGGGAAGCCAGGCTTCCAGCTAGTGGCAGCTTGCATCGGGAAGAAATCCTGTTCTCCGTTCGGGATTGTAGGTGGCCGCGGCCAGGTGCCCGGCAGAGGGAGTTGGGCACAAAGGATGTCCTGTTTCCAGGGGTAAGTAAAGTCTGCTGCCCACGTGCCTGATGTCAGTTTGTAGGAGTCCTTTGGCCCTCCAAGGGAAGCCAGGCTTCAAGTTTGTGGCAGCTTGTATCTGGAAGAAATCCTGTTCCGTTCGGGATTGTAGGTGGCCGCGGCCAGGTGCCCGGCAGAGGGAGTTGGGCACAAATGATGGCCTGTTTCATGAGGAAAGTAAAGTCAGCTGCCCAGGTGCCTGATGTCAGTATGTAGGAGGCCTTTGGCCCTCCATGGGAAGCCAGGCTTCCTGCTTGTGGCAGCTTGCATCTGGAAGAAATCCTGTTCCGTTCAAGATTGTAGGTGGGCGAGGCCTGGTGCCCGGCAGAGGGAGTTGGGCACAAAGGATGGCCTGTTTCCAGGCGTAAATAAAGTCAGCTGCCCAGGTGCCTGATGTCAGTTTGTAGGAGGCCTTTGGCCCTCCAATGGAAGCTAGTCTTCCTGTTTAAGGCAGCTTGCATCTGGAAGAAATCCTGTTCCGTTCGGGATTGTAGGTGGCCGGAGCAGGGTGCCCGGCTGAGGGAGTTGGGCACAAAGGATGTCCTGTTTCCAGGGGTAAGTAAAGTCAGCTGCCCAAGTGCCTGATGTCAGTTTTGTAGGAGGCCTTTGGCCCTCCAAGTGAAGCCACGTTTCCAGCTTGTGGCAGCTTGCATCTGGAAGAAATCCTGTTCCGTTCGGGATTGTAGGTGGTCGGAGCTGGGTGCCTGGCTGAGGGAGTTGAACACAAAGGGATGCCTGTTTCCAGGGGTAAGTAAAGTCAGCTGCCCACGATGCCTGATGTCAGTTTGTAGGAGGCCTTTGGTCCTCCAAGGGAAGCTAGTCTTTATGTTCAAGGCAGCTTGCATCTGGAAGAAATTCTGTTCCGTTCGGGATTGTAGGTGGCCGAGGCCAGGTTCCCAGCAGAGGGAGTTGGGCACAAATGATGGCCTGTTTCATGAGGAAAGTAAAGTCAGCTGCCCAAGTGCCTGATATCAGTTTGTAGGAGGCCTTTGGTCCTCCATGGGAAGCCAGGCTTCCAGACAGTGGCAGCTTGCATCGGGAAGAAATCCTGTTCCGTTCGGGATTGTAGGTGGCCGAGGCCAGGTGCCTAGCAGAGGGAGTTGGGCACAAAGGATGGCCTGTTTCCAGGGGTAAGTAAAGTCAGCTGCCCACGTGCCTGATGTCAGTTTGTAGGAGGCCTTTGGCCCTCCAAGTGAAGCCACGTTTCCAGCTTGTGGCAGCTTGCATCTGGAAGATCTCCTGTTCCGTTCGGGATTCTAGGTGGCCAAAGCTGTGGGCCCGTCAGGGGAGTTGGGCACAAAGGATGGGCTGTTTCCAGGGGTAAGTAAAGTCAGCTGCCCAGGTGCCTGATGTCAGTTTGTAGGAGGCCTTTGGCCCTCCAAGGGAAGCTAGTCTTCCAGTTTGTGGCAGCTTGCATCTGGAAGAAATCCTGTTCCGTTCGGGATTGTAGGTGGCCGAGGCCAGGTGCCCGGCAGAGGGAGTTGGGCACAAAGGATGTCCTGTTTCCAGGGGTAAGTAAAGTCAGCTGCCCAGGTGCCTGATGTCAGTTTGTAGGAGGCCTTTGGCCCTCCATGGGAAGCCAGGCTTCCTGCTTGTGGCAGTTTGCACCTGGAAGAAATCCTGTTCCGTTCAGGATTGTAGGTGGCCGGAGCTGGGTGCCTGGCTGAGAGAGTTGGACACAAAGGATGTCCTGTTTCCAGGGGTAAGTAAAGTCAGCTGCCCAGGTGCCTGATGTCAGTTTGTAGGAGGCCTTTGGCCCTCCAAGTGAAGCCACGTTTCCAGCTTGTGGCAGCTTGCATCTGGAAGAAATCCTGTTCCGTTCGGGATTGTAGGTGGCCGGAGCTGGGTGCCTGGGTGAGGGAGTTGGACACAAAAAATGGGCTGTTTCCAGGGGTAAATAAAGTCAGCTGCCCAGATGGCTGATGTCAGTTTGTAGGAGGCCTTTGGCCCTCCAAGAAAAGCCAGGCTTCCAGTTTGTGGCAGCTTGCATCTGGAAGAAATCATGTTCCGTTCAGGATTGCAGGTGGCCGAGGCCAGGTTCCCAGCAGAGGGAGTTGGGCACAAATGATGGCCTGTTTCATGAGGAAAGTAAAGTCAGCTGCCCAAGTGCCCGATGTCAGTTTGTAGGAGGCCTTTGGTCCTCCATGGGAGGCCACGCTTCAAGCTAGTGGCAGCTTGCATCGGGAAGAAATCCTGTTCCGTTCGGGATTGTAGGTGGCCGAGGCCAGGTGCCCGGCAGAGGGAGTTGGGCAAAAAGGATGGCCTGTTTCCAGGGGTAAGTAAAGTCAGCTGCCCACGTACCTGATGTCAGTTTGTAGGAGGCCTTTGGCCCTCCAAGTGAAGTCACGTTTCCAGCTTGTGGCAGCTTGCATCTGGAAGATCTCCTGTTCCGTTCGGGATTGTAGGTGGCCAAAGCTGTGGGCCCGGCAGGGGAGTTGGGCACAAAGGATGGGCTGTTTCCAGGGGTAAGTAAAGTCAGCTGCCCAGGTGCCTGATGTCAGTTTGTAGGAGGCCTTTGGCCCTCCAAGGGAAGCTTGTCTTCCAGTTTGTGGCAGCTTGCATCTGGAAGAAATCCTGTTCCGTTCGGGATTGTAGGTGGCCGAGGCCAGGTGCTCGGCAGAGGGAGTTGGGCACAAAGGATGTCCTGTTTCCAGGGGTAAGTAAAGTCAGCTGCCTAGGTGCCTGATGTCAGTTTGTAGGAGGCCTTTGGCCCTCCATGGGAAGCCAGGTTTCCTGCTTGTGGCAGCTTGCATCTGGAAGAACTCCTGTTCCGTTCGGGATTGTAGGGGGCCAAGGCCTGGTGCCCGGCAGAGGGAGTTGAGCTCAAATGATGGCCGGTTTCCAGGGGGTAAGTAAAGTCAGCTGCCCAGGTGCCTGATGTCAGTTTGTAGGAGGCCTTTGGCCCTCCATGGGAAGCCAGGCTTCCAGTTTGTGGCAGCTTGCATCTGGAAGAAATCCTGTTTCGTTCGGGATTGTAGGAGGCCGAGGCCAGGTGCCCAGCAGAGGGAGTTGGGCACAAATGATGGCCTGTTTCATGAGGAAAGTAAAGTCAGCTGCCCAGGTGCCTGATGTCAGTTTGTAGGAGGCCTTTGGTCCTCCATGGAAAGCCTCGCTTCCAGCTTGTGGCAGCATGCATCTGGAAGAAATCCTCTTCCGTTCGGGATTGTAGGTGGCCGAGGCCTGGTGCCAGGCAGAGGGTGTTGGGCACAAAGGATATCCTGTTTCCAGGGGTAAGTAAAGTCAGCTGCCCAGGTGCCTGATGTCAGTTTGTAGGAGGCCTTTGGCCCTCCATGGGAAGCCAGGCTTCCTGCTTGTGGCAGCTTGCATCTGGAAGAAATCCTGTTCCGTTCAAGATTGTAGGTGGGCGAGTCCTGGTGCCCGGCAGAAGGAGTTGGGCACAAAGGATGGCCTGTTTCCAGGGGTAAATAAAGTCAGCTGCCCAGGTGCCTGATGTCAGTTTGTAGGAGGCCTTTGGCCCTCTAAGGGAAGCTAGTCTTCCTGTTTAAGGCAGCTTGCCTCTGGAAGAAATCCTGTTCCGTTCGGGATTGTAGGTGGCCGAGGCCTGGTGCCCGGCAGAGGGAGTTGGGCACAAAGGATGTCCTGTTTCCAGGGGTAAGTAAAGTCAGCTGCCCAAGTGCCTGATGTCAGTTTGTAGGAGGCCTTTGGCCCTCCAAGTGTAGCCACGTTTCCAGCTTGTGGCAGCTTGCATCTGGCAGAAATCCTGTTCCGTTCGGGATTGTAGGTGATCGGAGCTGGGTGCCTGGCTGAGGGAGTTGAACACAAAGGATGGGCTGTTTCCAGGGGTAAGTAAAGTCAGCTGCCCAAGTGCCTCATGTCAGTTTGTAGGAGGCCTTTGGTCCTCCATGGGAAGCCAGGCTTCCAGCTAGTGGCAGCTTGCATCGGGAAGAAATCCTGTTCCGTTCGGGATTGTAGGTGGCCGCGGCCAGGTGCCCGGCAGAGGGAGTTGGGCACAAAGGATGGCCTGTTTCCAGGTGTAAGTAGTAAAGTCAGCTGCCCACGTGTTTGATGTCAGTTTGTAGGAGGCCTTTGGCCCTCCAAGTGAAGCCACGTTTCCAGCTTGTGGCAGCTTGCATCTGGAAGAACTCCTGTTCCGTTCGGGATTGTAGGGGGCCAAGGCCTGGTGCCCGGCAGAGGGAGTTGAGCACAAATGATGGCCTGTTTCCAGGGGTAAGTAAAGTCAGCTCCCCAAGTGCCTGATGTCAGTTTGTAGGAGGCCTTTGGCCCTCCATGGGAAGCCAGGTTTCCAGTTTGTGGCAGCTTGCATCTGGAAGAAATCCTGTTTCGTTCGGGATTGTAGGTGGCCAAAGCCAGGTGCCCAGCAGAGGGAGTTGGGCACAAAGGATGGCCTGTTTCATGAGGAAAGTAAAGTCAGCTGCCCAGGTGCCTGATGTCACTTTGTAGGAGGCCTTTGGTCCTCCATGGAAAGCCACTCTTCCAGCTTGTGGCAGCATGCATCTGGAAGAAATCCTGTTCCGTTCAGGATTGTAGGTGGCCGAGGTCTGGTGCCGGGCAGAGGGGTGTTGGGCACAAAGGATGTCCTGTTTCCAGGGGTAAGTAAAGTCAGCTGCCCAGGTGCCTGATGTCAGTTTGTAGGAGGCCCTTGGCCCTCCATGGGAAGCCAGGCTTCCTGCTTGTGGCAGCTTGCATCTGGAAGAAATCCTGTTCCGTTCAAGATTGTAGGTGGGCGAGTCCTGGTGCCCAGCAGAGGGAGTTGGGCACAAAGGATGGCCTGTTTCCAGGGGTAAATAAAGTCAGCTGCTCAGGTGCCTGTTGTCAGTTTGTAGGAGGCCTTTGGCCCTCCAAGGGAAGCTAGTCTTCCTGTTTAAGGCAGCTTGCATCTGGAAGAAATCCTGTTCCGTTCGGGATTGTAGGTGGCCGAGGCCTGGTGCCCGGCAGAGGGAGTTGGGCACAAAGGATGGCCTGTTTCATGAGGAAAGTAAAGTCAGCTGCCCAAGTGCCTGATGTCAGTTTGTAGGTAGCCTTTGGTCCTCCATGGGAAGCCAGGCTTCCAGCTAGTGGCAGCTTGCATCGGGAAGAAATCCTGTTCCGTTCGGGATTGTAGGTGGCCGCGGCCAGGTGCCCGGCAGAGGGAGTTGGGCACAAAGGATGGCTTGTTTCCAGGGGTAAATAAAGTCAGCTGCCCGGGTGCCTGATGTCAGTTTGTAGGAGGCCTTTGGCCCTCCAAGGGAAGCCAGGCTTCCAGTTTGTGGCAGCTTGCATCTGGAAGAAATCCTGTTCCGTTCGGGATTGTAGGTGGCCGAGGCCAGGTTCCCAGCAGAAGGAGGTAGGCACAAATGATGGCCTGTTTCATGAGGAAAGTAAAGTCAGCTGCCCAAGTGCCTGATGTCAGTTTGTAGGAGGCCTTTGGTCCTCCATGGGAAGCCAGGCTTCCAGCTAGTGGCAGCTTGCATCGGGAAGAAATCCTGTTCCGTTCGGGATTGTAGGTGGCCGGAGCATGGTGCCCGCCTGAGGGAGTTGGGCACAAAGGATGGGCTGTTTCCAGGGGTAAGTAAAGTCAGCTGCCCAAGTGCCTGATGTCAGTTTGTAGGAGGCCTTTGGCCCTCCAAATGAAGCCACGTTTCCAGCTTGTGGCAGCTTGCATCTGGATGAAATCCTGTTCCGTTCGGGATTGTAGGTGGTCGGAGCTGGGTGCCTGGCTGAGGGAGTTGAACACAAAGGATGGGCTGTTTCCAGGGGTAAGTAAAGTCAGCTGCCCAGGTGCCTGATGTCAGTTTGTAGGAGGCCTTTGGCCCTCCAAGGGAAGCCAGGCTTCCAGTTTGTGGCAGCTTGCATCTGGAAGAAATCCTGTTCCGTTCGGGATTGTAGGTGGCCGAGGCCAGGTTCCCAGCAGAGGGAGGTAGGCACAAATGATGGCCTGTTTCATGAGGAAAGTAAAGTCAGCTGCCCAAGTGCCTGATGTCAGTTTGTAGGAGGCCTTTGGTCCTCCATGGGAAGCCAGGCTTCCCGCTAGTGGCAGCTTGCATCGGGAAGAAATGCTGTTCCATTCGGGATTGTAGGTGGCCGCGGCCAGGTGCCCGGCAGAGGGAGTTGGGCACAAAGGATGGCCTGTTTCCAGGGGTAAGTAAAGTCAGCTGCCCACGTGCCTGATGTCAGTTTGTGGGAGGCCTTTGGCCCTCCAAGTGAAGCCACGTTTCCAGCTTGTGGCAGCTTGAATCTGGAAGAACTCGTGTTCCGTTCGGGATTGCAGGGGGCCAAGGCCTGGTGCCCGGCAGAGGGAGTTGAGCACAAATGATGGCCTGTTTCCAGGGGTAAGTAAAGTCAGCTCCCCAGGTGCCTGATGTCAGTTTGTAGGAGGCCTTTGGCCCTCCAAGTGAAGCCAGGCTTCCAGTTTGTGGCAGCTTGAATCTGGAAGAAATCCTGTTTCGTTCGGGATTGTAGGTGGCCGAGGCCAGGTGCCCAGCAGAAGGAGTTAGGCAGAAATGATGGCCTGTTTCATGAGGAAAGGAAAGTCAGCTGCCCAGGTGCCTGATGTCAGTTTGTAGGAGGCCTTTGGCCCTCCATGGGAAGTAAGGTTTCCAGCTTGTGGCAGCTTGCATCTGGAAGAACTCCTGTTCCGTTCGGGATTGTAGGTGGCCGAAGCTGTGGACCCGGCAGAGGGAGTTGGGCACAAAGGATGTCCTGTTTCCAGGGGTAAGTAAAGTCAGCTGCCCAGGTGCCTGATGTCAGTTTGTAGGAGGCCTTTGGCCCTCCAAGGGAAGCTTGTCTTCCAGTGTGTGGCAGCTTGCATCTGGAAGAAATCCTGTTCCGTTCGGGATTGTAGGTGGCCGTTGCCAGGTGCCCGGCGGAGGGAGTTGGGCACAAAGGATGTCCTGTTTCCAGGGGTAAGTAAAGTCAGCTGCCCACGTGCCTGATGTCAGTTTGTGGGAGGCCTATGGCCCTCCATGGGAAGCCAGGCTTCCTGCTTGTGGCAGCTTGCATCTGGAAGAAATCCTGTTTTGTTCGGGATTGTTGGAGTCCGGAGCTGGGTGCCCGGCAGAGGGAGTTGGACACAAAGGATGGGCTGTTTCCAGGGGTAAGTAAAGTCAGCTGCCCAGGTGCCTGATGTCAGTTTGTAGGAGGCCTTTGGCCCTCCATGGGAAGCCAGGTTTCCTGCTTGTGGCAGCTTGCCTCTGGAAGAAATGCTGTTCCGTTCGGGATTGTAGGTGGCCGAGCCCAGTTGCCCGGCAGACGGAGTTGGGCACAAAGGATGTCATGTTTCCAGAAGTAAGTAAAGTCAGCTGCCCAGGTGCCTGATGTCAGTTTGTAGGAGGCCTTTGGCCCTCCATGGGAAGCCAGGCTTCCTGCTTGTGGCAGCTTGCCTCTGGAAGAAATGCTGTTCCGTTCGGGACTGTAGGTGGGCGAGGCCAGGTGCCCGGCAGAGGGGAGTTGGGCACAAAGGATGGCCTGTTTCCAGGGGTAAGTAAAGTCAGCTGCCCAGGTGCCTGATGTCAGTTTGTAGGAGGCCTTTGGCCCTTTATGGAAAGCCAGGCTTCCTGCTTGTGGCAGCTTGCATCTGGAAGAAATCGTGTTCCGTTCAGGATTGTAGGTGGCCGGAGCTGGGTGTCCGGATGAGGGAGTTGGACACAAAGGATGGGCTGTTTCCAGGGGTAAGTAAAGTCAGCTGCCCAGGTGCCTGATGTCAGTTTGCAGGTGGCTATTGGTCCTCCATGGAAAGCCAGGCTTCCAGCTTGTGGCAGCTTGCATCGGGAAGTAACACTGATCTGTTCGAGATTGCAGGTGGCCGAGGCCTGGTGCCCGGCAGAGGGAGTTGGGCACAAAGGATGGCCTGTTTCCAGGCGTAAGTAAAGTCAGCTGCCCAGGTGCCTGATGCCAGTTTGTAGAAGGCCTTTGGTCCTCCATGGGAAACCAGTCTTCCAGCTTGTGGCAGCTTGCATCTGGAAGAAATCCTGTTCCGTTCGGGATTGTAGGTGGCCGAGGCCAGGTGCTCAGCAGAGGGAGTTGGGCACAAAGGATGGCCTGTTTCCAGGGGTAAGTAAAGTCAGCTGCCCAGGTGCCTGATGTCAGTTTGTAGGAGGCCTTTGGCCCTCCAAGTGAAGCCACATTTCCAGCTTGTGGCAGCTTGCATCTGGAAGAACTCCTGTTCCGTTCGGGATTGTAGGTGGCCGAGGCAATGTGCCCGGCAGAGGGAGTTGGGCACAAATGATGGCCTGTTTCCAGGGGTAAGTAAAGTCAGCTGCCCAGGTGCCTGATGTCAGTTTGTAGGAGGCCTTTGGCCCTCCAAGGGAAGCTTGTCTTCCTGTTCAAGGCAGTTTGCATCAGGAAGAAATCCTGTTCCGTTCGGGATTGTAGGTGGCCGGAGCTGGGTGCCCAGCTGAGGGAGTTAGGCACAAAGGATGTCCTGTTTCCAGGGGTAAGTAAAGTCAGCTGCCCAGGTGCCTGATGTCAGTTTGTAGGAGGCCTTTGGCCCTCCAAGGGAAGCTAGTCTTCCAGCTTGTGGCAGCTTGCATCTGGAAGAAATGCTGTTTCGTTCAGGATTGTAGGTGGCCGAGGCCAGGTGCCCGGCAGAGGGAGTTGGGCACAAAGGATGTCCTGTTTAGAGGGGTAAGTAAAGTCAGCTGCCCACGTGCCTGATGTCAGTTTGTAGGAGGCCTTTGGCCCTCCATGGGAAGCCAGGCTTCCTGCTTGTGGCAGCTTGCATCTGGAAGAAATCCTGTTTCGTTCAGGATTGTAGGTGGCCGAGGCCTGGTGCCCGGCAGAGGAAGTTGGGCACAAAGGATGGGCTGTTTCCAGGAGTAAGTAAAGTAAGCTGCCCAGGTGCCTGATGTCAGTTTGTAGGAGGCCAATGGCCCTCCAAGGGAAGCCACGTTTCAGCTTGTGGCAGCTTGCATCTGGAAGAACTCCGGTTCCGTTCGGGATTGGTAGGTGGCCGAGGCCAGGTGCCCGGCAGAGGGAGTTGGGCACAAAGGATGGCCTGTTTCCAGGGATAAGTAAAGTCAGCTGCCCAGGTGCCTGATGTCAGTTTGTAGGAGGCCTTTGACCCTCAAGAGAAGCCAGGCTTCCTGCTTGTGGCAGCTTGCATCTGGAAGAAATCCTGTTACGTTCGGGGGATTGTAGGTGCCGGAGCAGGGTGCCCGGCAGAGGAAGTTGGGCACAAAGGATGGACTGTTTCCAGGGGTAAGTAAAGTCAGCTGCCCAGGTGCCTGATGTCAGTTTGTAGGAGGCTTTTGGCCCGCCAAGAGAAGCCAGCCTTCCAGCTTGTGCAGCTTGCATCTGGAAGAAATCCTGTTACGTTCGGGATTGTAGGTGGCTGAGTCCGGGTGCCCGGCAGAGGGAGTTGGGCACAAAGGATGGCCTGCTTGAAGGAGTAAGTAAAGTCACCTAGCCAGATACCTGATATCAGTTTGTCGGAGGCCTTTGGCCCTCCATGGGATGCAGGGCTTCCAACTTGTGGCAGCGTGCATCTGGAAGAAATCCCGTTCCGTTCGGTATTGTAGGTGTCCTAGCCTGGGTTCTCGACACACAGAGTTGGACACAAAGGATGGCCTTTTCCCAGGGGTAAGTAAAGTCAGCTGCCCAGGTGGCTGATGTCAGTTTGTAGGAGTCCTTTGGCCCTCCAAGGGAAGCCAGGCTTCCAACATGTGGCAGCTTGCATCTAGAAGAAATCCTGTTTCGTTCGGGATTGTAGGTGGCCGAGGCCGGGTGCTAGGCAGAGGGATTTGTGCACAAACGATGGCCTGCTTCCCGGGGTAAGTAATGTCAGCTGCCCAGGTGCCTGATGTCAGTTTGTAGGAGGCCTTTGGCGCTCCACGGGAAGCCAGGCTTCCAGCTTCTGGCAGCTTGCATCTGGAAGAAATCCTTTTCTGTTCAAAATTGTAGGTGGCCGATGCCGGGTGCTAGGCAGAGGGTGATGGGCACAAACGTTGGCCTGATTCCCGGGGTAAGTAAAGTCACCTACCCAGATACCTGATGTCAGTTGTACGAGGCCCTGGGCCCTCCAAGAGAAGCCTGGATTCCAGCTTGTGGCAGCTTGCATCTGGAAGAAATCCTGTTTCGTTCGGGATTGTAGGTGTCCTAGGCTGGGTTCCCGCCACACGGAGTTGGGCACAAATGATGGCCCTTTTTCCTGGGGTAAGTAAAGTCAGCTGTCCAGGTGCCTGATGTCAGTTTGTAGGAGGCCTTTGGTCCTCCAAGAGAAGCCAGGCTTCCAGCTTGTGGCAGCTTGCATCTGGAAGAAATCCTGTTCTGTTCGGGATTGTAGGTGTCCTAGGCCGGGTGCATGCCACACGGAGCTGGGCACAAGAGATGGCCTTTTTCCCTGGGTAAGCAACGTCATCTGCCCAGGAGCCTGATCTCAGTTTGTAAGAGGCCTTTAGCCCTCGACGGAAAGTCAGGCTTCCTGTTTGTGGCAGCTTGCATCTGGAAGAAATCCTGTTTTGTTCGGGATTGTAGGTGGTCGAGGCCGGGTGCCTGGCTGAGGGAGTTGGGCAGAAAGGATGGCCTGTTTCCAGTGGTCAGTAAAGTCAGCTGCCCAGGTGCCTGATGTCAGCTTGTAGAAGGCCGCTGGCCCTCCTAGGGAAGCCAAGCTTCCAACTTGTGGCAGCTTGCATCTGGAAGAAATCCTGCTCTGTTCAAGACTGTTTGTGGTCGAGGCCGGGTGCCCAGCAGAGGGAGTTGGGCACAAAAGATGGCCTGTGTTCAGTGGTAAGTAAAGTCACCTGCCCAGGTGCCTGATGTCAGTTGGTCGGAGGCTATTGGCCCTCCAAGGGATTCCAGTCTTCCTGTTTAAAGCAGTGTGCATCTGGAAGAAATCCTGTTCCGTTCGGGATTGTAGGTGGCCGAGGCCTGGTGCCTGGCAGAGGGGTTTACGCACAAAGGATTGCTTGCTTCCAGGGGTAAGTAAAGTAAACTACCCAGGTGCCTGATGTCAGTTTGTAGTAGGCCTTTGTCCCATCACGGGAAGCCAGGCTTCCAGCTTGTGGCAGCTTGCATCTGGAAGAAATCCTGTTCCGTTCGGGATTGTAGGTGGCCGAGGCCAGGTGCCCGGCAGTGGGAATTGGGCACAAAGGATTGCTTGCTTTTAGGGGAAAGTAAAGTCAGCTGCCCAGTCGCCTGATGTCACTTTGAAGGAGGCCTTTGGCCCTCCACGGGACGCCAGGCTTTGAGCTAGTGGCAGCTTGCATCTGGAAGAAATCCTGTTCCATTCAAGATTGTCGGTGGCCGAAGCCGGGTGCCCCGCAGAGGGAGTTGGGCACAAATTATGGCCTGTTTCCAGGGGTAAATGAAGTCAGATGCCCACGTGCCTTATGTCAGTTTGTAGGAGGCCTTTGGCCCTCCAAGAGATGCAAGGCTTCCAGCTTGTGGCAGCTTGCATCTGGAAGAAATCCTGTTCCATTCAAGATTGTAAGTGGCCGAGGCTGGGTTTCCGGAAGAGGGTGTTGGGCACAAAGGATGGCCTGCTTCCAGGGGTAAGTAAAGTCACCTAGCCAGATACCTGATGTCAGTTTGTAGGAGGCCTTTGGCCCTCCAAGGGATGCCGGGCTTCCAACTTGTGGCAGCATGCATCTGGAAGAAATCCTGTTCCGTTCGGGATTGTCGGTAGCCGAGGCCGGGTCCTCGGCAGAGGGAGATGAGCACAAATGATGGCCTGTATCCAGGGGTAAGTAAAGTCAGCTGCCCAGGAGCCTAATGTCAGTTTGTAGGAGGCCTTTGGCCCTCCAAGGGAAGCCAGCCTTCCAGCTTGTGGCAGCTTGCATCTGGAAGAAATCCTGTTCCGTTCGGGATTGTAGGTGGCCAAGGCCGGGTGCCCGGCAGGGGGAGTTGGGTCCAAAGGATGGCGTGTTTCCAGAGGCAAGTAAAGTCAGCTGCCCAGGTACCTGATGTAAGTTTGTAGGAGGGCTTTGGCGTTCCACGGGAAGCCGGGATTCCAACATGTGGCAGCTTTCATATGGAAGAAATCGTGTTCCGTTCGGGATTGTAGGTGGCCGAGGCCAGGTGCCTGGCCGAGGGAGTTGGGCCCAAAGCATGGCGTGTTTCCAGGGGTAAGTAAAGTCAGCAGCCCAGGTGCCTGATGTCAGTTTGTAGGAGGCCTTTGGCCCTCCAAGGGATTCCAGTCTTCCTGTTTAAAGCAGTCTGCATCTGGAAGAAATCTTGTTCCGTTCGGGATTGTAGGTGGCCGAGGCCTGGTGCCTGGCAGAGGTGGTTACGCACAAAGGATTGCTTGCTTCCAGGGGTAAGTAAAGTAACCTACCCAGGTGCCTGATGTCAGTTTGTAGGAGGCCTTGGGCCCTCCACGGGAAGCCACGCTTCCAGCTTGTGGAACCTTGCATCTGGAAGAAATCCTGTTCCGATCGGGATTGTAGGTGGCGGAGGCCGGGTGCCCGGCAGAGGGTGTTGGGCACAAATGATGGCCTGCTTCCAGGGGTAAGTAAAGTCACCTACTCAGATACCTGATGTCAGTTTGTAGGAGGCCTTTAAGCCTCCAAGGGAAGTCGGGCTTCCAACTTGTGGCAGCTTGCATCTGGAAGAAATCCTGTTCCGTTCAAGATTGTCGATGGCCGAGGCCGGGTGCCCCGCAGAGGGAGTTGGGCACAAATGATGGCCTGTTTCCAGGGGTAAATAAAGTCAGCTGCCCAGGTGCCTGATGTCTGTTTGTAGGAGGCCTTTGGCCCTCCAAGGGAAGCCAGGCTTCCAGTTCGTGGCAGCTTGCATCTGGAAGAAATCCTGTTCCGTTCGGGATTGTCGGTGACCGGAGCTGGGTGCCTGGCTGAGGGAGCTGGGCACAAAGGATGGCCTGTTTCCAGGGGTAAGGAAAGTCAGCTGCCCAGGTGCCTGATGTCAGTTTGTAGGAGGCCTTTGGCCCTCCAAGTGAAGCCACGTTTCCAGCTTGTGGCAGCTTGCATCTGGAAGAACTCCTGTTTCGTTCGGGATTGTAGGTGGCCGAGGCCAGGTTCCCAGCAGAGGGAGGTAGGCACAAATGATGGCCTGTTTCATGAGGAAAGTAAAGTCAGCTGCCCAAGTGCCTGATGTCAGTTTGTAGGAGGCCTTTGGTCCTCCATGGGAAGCCAGGCATCCAGCTAGTGGCAGCTTGCATCGGGAAGAAATGCTGTTCCGTTCGGGATTGTAGGTGACCGCGGCCAGGTACTTGGCAGAGGGAGTTGGGCACAAAGGATGGCCTGTTTCCAGGGGTAAGTAAAGTCAGCTGCCCAGGTGCCTGATGTCAGTTTGTAGGAGGCCTTTGGCCCTCCAAGTGAAGCCACGTTTCCAGCTTGTGGCAGCTTGCATCTGGAAGATCTCCTGTTCCGTTCGGGATTGTAGGTGGCCGAAGCTGTGGGCCCGGCAGAAAGAGTTGGGCACAAAGGATGGGCTGTTTCCAGGGGTAAGTAAAGTCAGCATCCCAGGTGCCTGATGTCAGTTTGTAGGAGGCCTTTGGCCCTCCAAGGGAAGCTAGTCTTCCAGTTTGTGGCAGCTTGCATCTGGAAGAAATGCTGTTCCGTTCGGGATTGTAGGTGGCCGAGGCCTGGTGCCCGGCAGAGTGAGTTGGGCTCAAAGGATGGCCTGTTTCCAGGGGTAAGTAAAGTCAGCTGCCCAGGTGCCTGATGTCAGTTTGTAGGAGGCCTTTGGCCCTCCAAGGGAAGCTAGTCTTTATGTTCAAGGCAGCTTGCGTCTGGAAGAAATCCTGTTCCGTTCGGGATTGTAGGTGGCCGGAGCTGGGTGCCCAGCTGAGGGAGTTGGGCACAAAGGATGGCCTGTTTCCAGGGGTAAGTAAAGTCGGCTGCCCAGGTGCCTGATGTCAGTTTGTAGGAGGCCTTTGGCCCTCCATGGGAAGCCAGGCTTCCAGTTTGTGGCAGCTTGCATCTGGAAGAAATGCTGTTCCGTTCGGGATTGTAGGTGGCCGAGGCCAGTTGCCGGGCTGAGGGAGTTGGGCACAAAGGATGTCCTGTTTCCAGGGGTAAGTAAAGTCAGCTGCCCAGGTGCCTGATGTCAGTTTTTAGGAGGCCTTTAGCCCTCCAAGGGAAGCCATTGTTCCAGCTTGTGGCAGCTTGCATCTGGAAGAAATGCTGTTCCGTTCGGGATTGTAGGTGGCCGAGGCCAGGTGCCCGGCTGAGGGAGTTGGGCACAAAGGATGGGCTGTTCCAGGGGTAAGTAAAGTCAGCTGCCCAGGTGCCTGATGTCAGTTTGTAGGAGGCCTTTGGCCCTCCATGGGAAGCCAGGCTTCCTGCTTGTGGCAGTTTGCATCTGGAAGAAATCCTGTTCCGTTCGAGATTGTAGGTGGCCGAGGCCAGGTGCCCGGCTGAGGGAGTTAGGCACAAATGATGGCCTGTTTCATGAGGAAAGTAAAGTCAGCTGCCCAGGTGCCTGATGTCAGTTTGTAGGAGGCCTTTGGTCCTCCATGGGAAGCCAGGTTTCCAGCTTGTGGCAGCTTGCCTCTGGAAGAACTCCTGTTCCGTTCCGGATTGTAGGTGGCCAAAGCTGTGGGCCCGACAGAGGGAGTTGGGCACAAAGGATGGCCTGTTTCCAGGGGTAAGTAAAGTCAGCTGCCCACGTGCCTGATGTCAGTTTGTAGGAGGCCTTTGGCCCTCCAAGGGAAGCTAGTCTTCCAGTTTGTGGCAGCTTGCATCTGGAAGAAATCCTGTTCCGTTCGGGATTGTAGGTGGCCGAGGCCAGGTGCCCGGCAGAGGGAGTTGGGGACAAACGATGGCCAGTTT
The DNA here is from genome assembly GCF_029207755.1 of Chamaea fasciata. Taxonomy (NCBI): domain Eukaryota; kingdom Metazoa; phylum Chordata; class Aves; order Passeriformes; family Sylviidae; genus Chamaea; species Chamaea fasciata. Next base: position 51,294 of record NW_027094682.1, read on the forward strand.
CCAGGGGTAAGTAAAGTCAGCTGCCCAGGTGCCTGATGTCAGTTTGTAGGAGGCCTTTGGCCCTCCATGGGAAGCCAGGCTTCCTGCTTGTGGCAGCTTGCATCTGGAAGAAATCCTGTTTTGTTCGGGATTGTAGGAGTCCGGAGCTGGGTGCCCGGCGGAGAGAGTTGGACACAAAGGATGGGCTGTTTCCAGGGGTAAGTAAAGTCAGCTGCCCAGGTGCCTGATGTCAGTTTGTAGGAGGCCTTTGGCCCTCCAAGTGAAGCCACGCTTCCAGTTTGTGGCAGCTTGCATCTGGAAGAAATCCTGTTCCGTTCGGGATTGTAGGTGGCCGAGGCCAGGTGCCCAGCAGAGGGAGATGGGCACAAATGATGGCCTGTTTCATGAGGAAAGTAAAGTCAGCTGCCCAGGTGCCTGATGTCAGTTTGTAGGAGGCCTTTGGTCCTCCATGGAAAGCCACGCTTCCAGCTTGTGGCAGCATGCATCTGGAAGAAATCCTGTTCCGTTCGGGATTGTAGGTGGCCGAGGCCTGGTGCCCGGCAGAGGGAGTTGGGCGCAAACGATGGCCTGTTTCCAGGGGTAAGTAAAGTCAGCTGCCCTGGTGCCTGATGTCAGTTTGTAGGAGGCCTTTGGCCCTCCATGGGAAGCCAGGTTTCCAGGTTGTGGCAGCTTGCATCTGGAAGAACTCCTGTTCCGTTCCGGATTGTAGGTGGCCAAAGCTGTGGGCCCGACAGAGGGAGTTGGGCACAAAGGATGGCCTGTTTCCAGGGGTAAGTAAAGTCAGCTGCCCACGTGCCTGATGTCAGTTTGTAGGAGGCCTTTGGCCCTCCAAGGGAAGCTAGTCTTCCAGTTTGTGGCAGCTTGCATCTGGAAGAAATCCTGTTCCGTTCGGGATTGTAGGTGGCCGAGGCCAGGTGCCCGGCTGAGGGAGTTGGGCACAAACGATGGCCAGTTTCCAGGGGTAAGTAAAGTCAGCTGCCCAGGTGCCTGATGTCAGTTTGTAGGAGGCCTTTGGCCCTCCATGGGAAGCCAGGCTTCCAGTTTGTGGCAGCTTGCATCTGGAAGAAATGCTGTAACGTTCGGGATTGTAGGTGACCGAGGCCAGTTGCCGGGCTGAGGGAGTTGGGCACAAAGGATGTCCTGTTGCCAGGGGTAAGTAAAGTCAGCTGCCCAGGTGCCTGATGTCAGTTTGTAGGAGGCCTTTGGCCCTCCATGGGAAGCCAGGCTTCCTGTTTGTCGCAGTTTGCATCGGGAAGAAATCCTGTTCCGTTCGGGATTGTAGGTGGCCGGAGCTGGGTGCCTGGCTGAGGGGGTTGGACACAAAGGATGTCCTGTTTCCAGGGGTAAGTAAAGACAGCTGCCCAGGTGCCTGATGTCAGTTTGTAGGAGGCCTTTGGCCCCCCAAGTGAAGCCACGTTTCCAGCTTGTGGCAGCTTGCATCTGGAAGAAATCCTGTTCCGTTCGGGATTGTAGGTGGCCGGAGCTGGGTGCCTGGCTGAGGGAGTTGGACACAGAGGATGGGCTGTTTCCAGGGGTAAGTAAAGTCAGCTGCCCAGGTGCCTGATGTCAGTTTGTAGGAGGCCTTTGGCCCTCCAAGTGAAGCCACGTTTCCAGCTTGTGGCAGCTTGCATCGGGAAGAAATCCTGTTCCGTTCGGGATTGTAGGTGGCCAAGGCCTGGTGCCCAGCAGAGGGAGTTGGGCACAAATGATGGACTGTTTCCAGGGGTAAGTAAAGTCAGCTGCCCAAGTGCCTGATGTCAGTTTGTAGGAGGCCTTTGGCCCTCCAAGGGAAGCTAGACTTTATGTTCAAGGCAGCTTGCACCTGGAAGAAATCCTGTTCCGTTCGGGATTGTAGGTGGCCGGAGCTGGGTGCCTAGCTGAGGGAGTTGGGCACAAAGGATGGCCTGTTTCCAGGGGTAAGTAAAGTCAGCTGCCCAGGTTCCTGATGTCAGTTTGTAGGAGGCCTTTGGCCCTCCAAGGGAAGCTAGTCTTCCAGCTTGTGGCAGCTTGCATCTGGAAGAAATGCTGTTCCGTTCGGGATTGTAGGTGGCCGAGGCCAGGTGCCCGGCAGAGGGAGTTGGGCACAAACGATGTCCTGTTTAGAGGGATAAGTAAAGTCAGCTGCCCACATGCCTGATGTCAGTATGTAGGAGGCCTTTGGCCCTCCATGGGAAGCCAGGCTTCCTGCTTGTGGCAGCTTGCATCTGGAAGAAATCCTGTTTTGTACGGGATTGTAGGAGTCCAGAGCTGGGTGCCCGGCTGAGGGGGTTGGACACAAATGATGGCCTGTTTCCAGGGGTAAGTAAAGTCAGCTGTCCAGGTGCCTGATGTCAGTTTGTAGGAGGCCTTTGGCCCTCCAAGGGAAGCTAGTCTTCCAGTTTGTGGCAGCTTGCATCTGGAAGAAATCCTGTTCCGTTCGGGATTGTAGGTGGCCGAGGCCAGGTGCCCGGCAGAGGGATTTGGGCACAAAGGATGTCCTGTTTCCAGGGGTAAGTAAAGTCAGCTGCCCAAGTGCCTGATGTCAGTTTGTAGGAGGCCTTTGGCCCTCCATGGGAAGCCAGGCTTCCTGCTTGTGGCAGTTTGCATCTGGAAGAAATCCTGTTCCGTTCAGGATTGTAGGTGGCCGGAGCTGGGTGCCTGGCTGAGGGAGTTGGACACAAAGGATGTCCTGTTTCCAGGGGTAAGTAAAGTCAGCTGCCCAGGTGCCTGATGTCAGTTTGTAGGAGGCCTTTGGCCCTCCAAGTGAAGCCACGTTTCCAGCTTGTGGCAGCTTGCATCTGGAAGAAATCCTGTTCCGTTCGGGATTGTAGGTGGCCGGAGCTGGGTGCCTGGCTGAGGGTGTTGGACACAAAAAATGGGCTGTTTCCAGGGGTAAGTAAAGTCAGCTGCCCAAGTGCCTGATGTCAGTTTGTAGGAGGCCTTTGGCCCTCCATGGGAAGCCAGGCTTCCTGCTTGTGGCAGCTTGCATCTGGAAGAAATCCTGTTCCGTTCAAGATTGTAGGTGGGCGAGTCCTGGTGCCCGGCAGAAGGAGTTGGGCACAAAAGATCGCCTGTTTCCAGGGGTAAATAATGTCAGCTGCCCAGGTGCCTGATGTCAGTTTGTAGGAGGCCTTTGGCCCTCCAAGGGAAGCTAGTCTTCCGGTTTAAGGCAGCTTGCCTCTGGAAGAAATCCTGTTCCGTTCGGGATTGTAGGTGAGCGAGGCCTGGTGCCCGGCAGAGGGAGTTGGGCACAAAGGATGTCCTGTTTCCAGGGGTAAGTAAAGTCAGCTGCCCAAGTGCCTGATGTCAGTTTGTAGGAGGCCTTTGGCCCTCCAAGTGAAGCCACGTTTCCAGCTTGTGGCAGCTTGCATCTGGAAGAAATCCTGTTCCGTTCGGGATTGTAGGTGGTCGGAGCTGGGTGCCTGGCTGAGGGAGTTGAACACAAAGGATGGGCTGTTTCCAGGGGTAAGTAAAGTCAGCTGCCCAGGTGCCTGATGTCAGTTTGTAGGAGGCCTTTGGCCCTCCAAGGGAAGCCAGGCTTCCAGTTTGTGGCAGCTTGCATCTGGAAGAAATCCTGTTCCGTTCGGGATTGTAGGTGGCCGAGGCCAGGTTCCCAGCAGAGGGAGGTAGGCACAAATGATGGCCTGTTTCATGAGGAAAGTAAAGTCAGCTGCCCAAGTGCCTGATGTCAGTTTGTAGGAGGCCTTTGGTCCTCCATGGGAAGCCAGGCTTCCAGCTAGTGGCAGCTTGCATCGGGAAGAAATCCTGTTCCGTTCAGGATTGTAGGTGGCCGCGGCCAGGTGCCCGGCAGAGGTAGTTGGGCACAAAGGATGGCCTGTTTCCAGGGGTAAGTAAAGTCTGCTGCCCACGTGCCTGATGTCAGTTTGTAGGAGTCCTTTGGCCCTCCAAGGGAAGCCAGGCTTCAAGTTTCTGGCAGCTTGTATCTGGAAGAAATCCTGTTCCGTTCGGGATTGTAGGTGGCCGAGGCCAGGTGCCCGGCAGAGGGAGTTGGGCACAAATGATGGCATGTTTCATGAGGAAAGTAAAGTCAGCTGCCCAGGTGCCTGATGTCAGTTTGTAGGAGGCCTTTGGCCCTCCATGGGAAGCCAGGCTTCCTGCTTGTGGCAGCTTGCATCTGGAAGAAATCCTGTTCCGTTCAAGATTGTAGGTGGGCGAGTCCTGGTGCTCGGCAGGAGTTGGGCACAAAAAATGGCCTGTTTCCAGGGGTAAATAAAGTCAGCTGCCCAGGTGCCTGATGTCAGTTTGTAAAAGGCCTTTGGCCCTCCAAGGGAAGCTAGTCTTCCTGTTTAAGGCAGCTTGCCTCTGGAAGAAATCCTGTTCCGTTCGGGATTGTAGGTGGCCGAGGCCTGGTGCCCGGCAGAGGGAGTTGGGCACAAAGGATGTCCTGTTTCCAGGGGTAAGTAAAGTCAGCTGCCCAAGTGCCTGATGTCAGTTTGTAGGAGGCCTTTGGCCCTCCAAGTGAAGCCACGTTTCCAGCTTGTGGCAGCTTGCATCTGGAAGAACTCGTGTTCCGTTCAGGATTGTAGGTGGTCGGAGCTGGGTGCCTGGCTGAGGGAGTTGAACACAAAGGATGGGCTGTTTCCAGGGGTAAGTAAAGTCAGCTGCCCAGGTGCCTGATGTCAGTTTGTAGGAGGCCTTTGGCCCTCCAAGGGAAGCCAGGCTTCAAGTTTCTGGTAGCTTGTATCTGGAAGAAATCCTGTTCCGTTCGGGATTGTAGGTGGCCGAGGCCAGGTGCCCGGCAGAGGGAGTTGGGCACAAATGATGGCATGTTTCATGAGGAAAGTAAAGTCAGCTGCCCAGGTGCCTGATGTAAGTTTGTAGGAGGCCTTTGGCCCTCCATGGGAAGCCAGGCTTCCTGCTTGTGGCAGCTTGCATCTGGAAGAAATCCTGTTCCGTTCAAGATTGTAGGTGGGTGAGGCCTGGTGCCAGGCAGAGGGAGTTGGGCACAAAGGATGGCCTGTTTCCAGGGGTAAATAAAGTCATCTGCCCAGGTGCCTGATGTCAGTTAGTAGGAGGCCTTTGGCCCTCCAATGGAAGCTAGTCTTCCTGTTTAAGGCAGCTTGCATCTGGAAGAAATCCTGTTTCGTTCGGGATTGTAGGTGGCCGGAGCAGGGTGCCCGGCTGAGGGAGTTGGGCACAAAGGATGTCCTGTTTCCAGGGGTAAGTCAAGTCAGCTGACCAAGTGCCTGATGTCAGTTTGTAGGAGGCCTTTGGCCCTCCAAGTGAAGCCACGTTTCCAGCTTGTGGCAGCTTGCATCTGGAAGATCTCCTGTTCCTTTCGGGATTGTAGGTGGTCGGAGCTGGGTGCCTGGCTGACGGAGTTGAACACAAAGGATGGGCTGTTTCCAGGGGTAAGTAAAGTCAGCTGCCCCGGTGCCTGATGTCAGTTTGTAGGAGGCCTTTGGCCCTCCAAGTGAAGCCACGTTTCCAGCTTGTGGCAGCTTGTATCTGGAAGAACTCGTGTTCCGTTCGGGATTGCAGTGGGCCAAGGCCTGGTGCCCGGCAGAGGGAGTTGAGCACAAATGATGGCCTGTTTCCAGGGGTAAGTAAAGTCAGCTGCCCAGGTGCCTGATGTCAGTTTGTAGGAGGCCTTTGGCCCTCCAAGGGAAGCCATTCTTCCAGCTTGTGGCAGCTTGCATCTGGAAGAAATGCTGTTTCGTTCGGGATTGTAGGTGGCCGAGGCCAGGTGCCCGGCTGAGGGAGTTGGGCACAAAGGATGTCCTGTTTCCAGGGGTAAGTAAAGACAGCTGCCCAGGTGCCTGATGTCAGTTTGTAGGAGGCCTTTGGCCCTCCATGGGAAGCCAGGCTTCCTGCTTGTGGCAGTTTGCATCTGGAAGAAATCCTGTTCCGTTCGGGATTGTAGGTGGCCGAGGCCAGGTGCCCGGCTGAGGGAGTTAGGCACAAATGATGGCCTGTTTCATGAGGAAAGTAAAGTCAGCTGCCCAGGTGCCTGATGTCAGTTTGTAGGAGGCCTTTGGCCCTCCATGGGAAGCCAGGTTTCCAGGTTGTGGCAGCTTGCATCTGGAAGAACTCCTGTTCCGTTCCGGATTGTAGGTGGCCAAAGCTGTGGGCCCGACAGAGGGAGTTGGGCACAAAGGATGGCCTGTTTCCAGGGGTAAGTAAAGTCAGCTGCCCACGTGCCTGATGTCAGTTTGTAGGAGGCCTTTGGCCCTCCAAGGGAAGCTAGTCTTCCAGTTTGTGGCAGCTTGCATCTGGAAGAAATCCTGTTCCGTTCGGGATTGTAGGTGGCCGAGGCCAGGTGCCCGGCTGAGGGAGTTGGGCACAAACGATGGCCAGTTTCCAGGGGTAAGTAAAGTCAGCTGCCCAGGTGCCTGATGTCAGTTTGTAGGAGGCCTTTGGCCCTCCATGGGAAGCCAGGCTTCCAGTTTGTGGCAGCTTGCATCTGGAAGAAATGCTGTAACGTTCGGGATTGTAGGTGACCGAGGCCAGTTGCCGGGCTGAGGGAGTTGGGCACAAAGGATGTCCTGTTGCCAGGGGTAAGTAAAGTCAGCTGCCCAGGTGCCTGATGTCAGTTTGTAGGAGGCCTTTGGCCCTCCATGGGAAGCCAGGCTTCCTGTTTGTCGCAGTTTGCATCGGGAAGAAATCCTGTTCCGTTCGGGATTGTAGGTGGCCGGAGATGGGTGCCTGGCTGAGGGGGTTGGACACAAAGGATGTCCTGTTTCCAGGGGTAAGTAAAGACAGCTGCCCAGGTGCCTGATGTCAGTTTGTAGGAGGCCTTTGGCCCCCCAAGTGAAGCCACGTTTCCAGCTTGTGGCAGCTTGCATCTGGAAGAAATCCTGTTCCGTTCGGGATTGTAGGTGGCCGGAGCTGGGTGCCTGGCTGAGGGAGTTGGACACAGAGGATGGGCTGTTTCCAGGGGTAAGTAAAGTCAGCTGCCCAGGTGCCTGATGTCAGTTTGTAGGAGGCCTTTGGCCCTCCATGGGAAGCCAGGCTTCCTGCTTGTGGCAGCTTGCATCTGGAAGAAATCCTGTTCCGTTCAAGATTGTAGGTGGGTGAGGCCTGGTGCCAGGCAGAGGGAGTTGGGCACAAAGGATGGCCTGTTTCCAGGGGTAAATAAAGTCATCTGCCCAGGTGCCTGATGTCAGTTAGTAGGAGGCCTTTGGCCCTCCAATGGAAGCTAGTCTTCCTGTTTAAGGCAGCTTGCATCTGGAAGAAATCCTGTTTCGTTCGGGATTGTAGGTGGCCGGAGCAGGGTGCCCGGCTGAGGGAGTTGGGCACAAAGGATGTCCTGTTTCCAGGGGTAAGTCAAGTCAGCTGACCAAGTGCCTGATGTCAGTTTGTAGGAGGCCTTTGGCCCTCCAAGTGAAGCCACGTTTCCAGCTTGTGGCAGCTTGCATCTGGAAGATCTCCTGTTCCTTTCGGGATTGTAGGTGGTCGGAGCTGGGTGCCTGGCTGACGGAGTTGAACACAAAGGATGGGCTGTTTCCAGGGGTAAGTAAAGTCAGCTGCCCAGGTGCCTGATGTCAGTTTGTAGGAGGCCTTTGGCCCTCCAAGTGAAGCCACGTTTCCAGCTTGTGGCAGCTTGTATCTGGAAGAACTCGTGTTCCGTTCGGGATTGCAGTGGGCCAAGGCCTGGTGCCCGGCAGAGGGAGTTGAGCACAAATGATGGCCTGTTTCCAGGGGTAAGTAAAGTCAGCTGCCCAGGTGCCTGATGTCAGTTTGTAGGAGGCCTTTGGCCCTCCATGGGAAGCCATTCTTCCAGCTTGTGGCAGCTTGCATCTGGAAGAAATGCTGTTCCGTTCGGGATTGTAGGTGACCGAGGCCAGGTGCCCGGCTGAGGGAGTTGGGCACAAAGGATGTCCTGTTTCCAGGGGTAAGTAAAGTCAGCTGCCCAGGTGCCTGATGTCAGTTTGTAGGAGGCCTTTGGCCCTCCATGGGAAGCCAGGCTTCCTGCTTGTGGCAGTTTGCATCTGGAAGAAATCCTGTTCCGTTCGGGATTGTAGGTGGCCGAGGCCAGGTGCCCGGCTGAGGGAGTTAGGCACAAATGATGGCCTGTTTCATGAGGAAAGTAAAGTCAGCTGCCCAGGTGCCTGATGTCAGTTTGTAGGAGGCCTTTGGCCCTCCATGGGAAGCCAGGTTTCCAGGTTGTGGCAGCTTGCATCTGGAAGAACTCCTGTTCCGTTCCGGATTGTAGGTGGCCAAAGCTGTGTGCCCGACAGAGGGAGTTGGGCACAAAGGATGGCCTGTTTCCAGGGGTAAGTAAAGTCAGCTGCCCACGTGCCTGATGTCAGTTTGTAGGAGGCCTTTGGCCCTCCAAGGGAAGCTAGTCTTCCAGTTTGTGGCAGCTTGCATCTGGAAGAAATCCTGTTCCGTTCGGGATTGTAGGTGGCCGAGGCCAGGTGCCCGGCTGAGGGAGTTGGGCACAAACGATGGCCAGTTTCCAGGGGTAAGTAAAGTCAGCTGCCCAGGTGCCTGATGTCAGTTTGTAGGAGGCCTTTGGCCCTCCATGGGAAGCCAGGCTTCCAGTTTGTGGCAGCTTGCATCTGGAAGAAATGCTGTAACGTTCGGGATTGTAGGTGACCGAGGCCAGTTGCCGGGCTGAGGGAGTTGGGCACAAAGGATGTCCTGTTTCCAGGGGTAAGTAAAGTCAGCTGCCCAGGTGCCTGATGTCAGTTTGTAGGAGGCCTTTGGCCCTCCATGGGAAGCCAGGCTTCCTGTTTGTCGCAGTTTGCATCGGGAAGAAATCCTGTTCCGTTCGGGATTGTAGGTGGCCGGAGCTGGGTGCCTGGCTGAGGGGGTTGGACACAAAGGATGTTCTGTTTCCAGGGGTAAGTAAAGACAGCTGCCCAGGTGCCTGATGTCAGTTTGTAGGAGGCCTTTGGCCCCCCAAGTGAAGCCACGTTTCCAGCTTGTGGCAGCTTGCATCTGGAAGAAATCCTGTTCCGTTCGGGATTGTAGGTGGCCGGAGCTGGGTGCCTGGCTGAGGGAGTTGGACACAGAGGATGGGCTGTTTCCAGGGGTAAGTAAAGTCAGCTGCCCAGGTGCCTGATGTCAGTTTGTAGGAGGCCTTTGGCCCTCCATGGGAAGCCAGGCTTCCTGCTTGTGGCAGCTTGCATCTGGAAGAAATCCTGTTCCGTTCAAGATTGTAGGTGGGTGAGGCCTGGTGCCAGGCAGAGGGAGTTGGGCACAAAGGATGGCCTGTTTCCAGGGGTAAATAAAGTCATCTGCCCAGGTGCCTGATGTCAGTTAGTAGGAGGCCTTTGGCCCTCCAATGGAAGCTAGTCTTCCTGTTTAAGGCAGCTTGCATCTGGAAGAAATCCTGTTCCGTTCGGGATTGTAGGTGGCCGGAGCAGGGTGCCCGGCTGAGGGAGTTGGGCACAAAGGATGTCCTGTTTCCAGGGGTAAGTCAAGTCAGCTGACCAAGTGCCTGATGTCAGTTTGTAGGAGGCCTTTGGCCCTCCAAGTGAAGCCACGTTTCCAGCTTGTGGCAGCTTGCATCTGGAAGATCTCCTGTTCCTTTCGGGATTGTAGGTGGTCGGAGCTGGGTGCCTGGCTGACGGAGTTGAACACAAAGGATGGGCTGTTTCCAGGGGTAAGTAAAGTCAGCTGCCCAGGTGCCTGATGTCAGTTTGTAGGAGGCCTTTGGCCCTCCAAGTGAAGCCACGTTTCCAGCTTGTGGCAGCTTGTATCTGGAAGAACTCGTGTTCCGTTCGGGATTGCAGTGGGCCAAGGCCTGGTGCCCGGCAGAGGGAGTTGAGCACAAATGATGGCCTGTTTCCAGGGGTAAGTAAAGTCAGCTGCCCAGGTGCCTGATGTCAGTTTGTAGGAGGCCTTTGGCCCTCCAAGGGAAGCCATTCTTCCAGCTTGTGGCAGCTTGCATCTGGAAGAAATGCTGTTCCGTTCGGGATTGTAGGTGACCGAGGCCAGGTGCCCGGCTGAGGGAGTTGGGCACAAAGGATGTCCTGTTTCCAGGGGTAAGTAAAGTCAGCTGCCCAGGTGCCTGATGTCAGTTTGTAGGAGGCCTTTGGCCCTCCATGGGAAGCCAGGTTTCCAGGTTGTGGCAGTTTGCATCTGGAAGAACTCCTGTTCCGTTCCGGATTGTAGGTGGCCAAAGCTGTGGGCCCGACAGAGGGAGTTGGGCACAAAGGATGGCCTGTTTCCAGGGGTAAGTAAAGTCAGCTGCCCACGTGCCTGATGTCAGTTTGTAGGAGGCCTTTGGCCCTCCAAGGGAAGCTAGTCTTCCAGTTTGTGGCAGCTTGCATCTGGAAGAACTCCTGTTCCGTTCGGGATTGTAGGTGGCCGAGGCCAGGTGCCCGGCTGAGGGAGTTGGGCACAAACGATGGCCAGTTTCCAGGGGTAAGTAAAGTCAGCTGCCCAGGTGCCTGATGTCAGTTTGTAGGAGGCCTTTGGCCCTCCATGGGAAGCCAGGCTTCCAGTTTGTGGCAGCTTGCATCTGGAAGAAATGCTGTAACGTTCGGGATTGTAGGTGACCGAGGCCAGTTGCCGGGCTGAGGGAGTTGGGCACAAAGGATGTCCTGTTGCCAGGGGTAAGTAAAGTCAGCTGCCCAGGTGCCTGATGTCAGTTTGTAGGAGGCCTTTGGCCCTCCATGGGAAGCCAGGCTTCCTGTTTGTCGCAGTTTGCATCGGGAAGAAATCCTGTTCCGTTCGGGATTGTAGGTGGCCGGAGCTGGGTGCCTGGCTGAGGGGGTTGGACACAAAGGATGTCCTGTTTCCAGGGGTAAGTAAAGACAGCTCCCCAGGTGCCTGATGTCAGTTTGTAGGAGGCCTTTGGCCCCCCAAGTGAAGCCACGTTTCCAGCTTGTGGCAGCTTGCATCTGGAAGAAATCCTGTTCCGTTCGGGATTGTAGGTGGCCGGAGCTGGGTGCCTGGCTGAGGGAGTTGGACACAGAGGATGGGCTGTTTCCAGGGGTAAGTAAAGTCAGCTGCCCAGGTGCCTGATGTCAGTTTGTAGGAGGCCTTTGGCCCTCCAAGTGAAGCCACGTTTCCAGCTTGTGGCAGCTTGCATCGGGAAGAAATCCTGTTCCGTTCGGGATTGTAGGTGGCCAAGGCCTGGTGCCCAGCAGAGGGAGTTGGGCACAAATGATGGACTGTTTCCAGGGGTAAGTAAAGTCAGCTGCCCAAGTGCCTGATGTCAGTTTGTAGGAGGCCTTTGGCCCTCCAAGGGAAGCTAGACTTTATGTTCAAGGCAGCTTGCACCTGGAAGAAATCCTGTTCCGTTCGGGATTGTAGGTGGCCGGAGCTGGGTGCCTAGCTGAGGGAGTTGGGCACAAAGGATGGCCTGTTTCCAGGGGTAAGTAAAGTCAGCTGCCCAGGTTCCTGATGTCAGTTTGTAGGAGGCCTTTGGCCCTCCAAGGGAAGCTAGTCTTCCAGCTTGTGGCAGCTTGCATCTGGAAGAAATGCTGTTCCGTTCGGGATTGTAGGTGGCCGAGGCCAGGTGCCCGGCAGAGGGAGTTGGGCACAAACGATGTCCTGTTTAGAGGGATAAGTAAAGTCAGCTGCCCACGTGCCTGATGTCAGTATGTAGGAGGCCTTTGGCCCTCCATGGGAAGCCAGGCTTCCTGCTTGTGGCAGCTTGCATCTGGAAGAAATCCTGTTTTGTACGGGATTGTAGGAGTCCAGAGCTAGGTGCCCGGCTGAGGGGGTTGGACACAAATGATGGCCTGTTTCCAGGGGTAAGTAAAGTCAGCTGTCCAGGTGCCTGATGTCAGTTTGTAGGAGGCCTTTGGCCCTCCAAGGGAAGCTAGTCTTCCAGTTTGTGGCAGCTTGCATCTGGAAGAAATCCTGTTCCGTTCGGGATTGTAGGTGGCCGAGTCCTGGTGCCCGGCAGAGGGATTTGGGCACAAAGGATGTCCTGTTTCCAGGGGTAAGTAAAGTCAGCTGCCCAAGTGCCTGATGTCAGTTTGTAGGAGGCCTTTGGCCCTCCATGGGAAGCCAGGCTTCCTGCTTGTGGCAGTTTGCATCTGGAAGAAATCCTGTTCCGTTCAGGATTGTAGGTGGCCGGAGCTGGGTGCCTGGCTGAGGGAGTTGGACACAAAGGATGTCCTGTTTCCAGGGGTAAGTAAAGTCAGCTGCCCAGGTGCCTGATGTCAGTTTGTAGGAGGCCTTTGGCCCTCCAAGTGAAGCCACGTTTCCAGCTTGTGGCAGCTTGCATCTGGAAGAAATCCTGTTCCGTTCGGGATTGTAGGTGGCCGGAGCTGGGTGCCTGGCTGTGGGTGTTGGACACAAAAAATGGGCTGTTTCCAGGGGTAAGTAAAGTCAGCTGCCCAAGTGCCTGATGTCAGTTTGTAGGAGGCCTTTGGCCCTCCATGGGAAACCAGGCTTCCAGTTTGTGGCAGCTTGCATCTGGAAGAAATCCTGTTCCGTTCAAGATTGTAGGTGGGCGAGTCCTGGTGCCCGGCAGAAGGAGTTGGGCACAAAAGATCGCCTGTTTCCAGGGGTAAATAATGTCAGCTGCCCAGGTGCCTGATGTCAGTTTGTAGGAGGCCTTTGGCCCTCCAAGGGAAGCTAGTCTTCCTGTTTAAGGC
>NW_027094683.1:0-63758 GCF_029207755.1 Chamaea fasciata
AGTTTGCATGTGAATAAGTTCATTTGTGTACCTTTTCCGCTCTCCCTCACCCCCCATTTCGAGCCGGTGTCCATTTTGAAACTGTCTCCTTCCCGTGGGGCCGTGCTCCCGCTGCTCCCCTCACAGCCCTGATGGCGACACGCAAACCAGAGAACTCCCTGGGACTGCAGTGCCCACAGGAGGTGGAGTGGACGCCTAAAAACCCCTAGGGCCGGTGAGCCATTAGCCAGACAGGACTCCAAACTACCCCAGTGAGCAGGGAGAACATGGGGCTGCTTGCTGGGGCTCCGTGTCTTGTCGCCATAAGTCAGATAGTGCCCTCTCTGCGTGACTGCCCTCGGCTTGTCAACGAGCCTGTGCTTTCCTGCGGCTCTCGTGGGGACGCAAGCCCCGGCTCTGTCGGGCACCTGGCAAAGCTGTTTCACCTCCTCGTCCTCATCGCTCCAGGGAGCAGTGGCGGTGTGTGTGACCCCTTGGGTTCCCCGCCCAAAGCTGTCCTAATACAGGCATTTAAAGGGAGATTTGTCTCCTGGCCCACTCATAACAGGTGTGGTCTCACTTGGATGTGCCTGCAGTCCTGGAAGCTTGACTAATCCTTTTTCTGCCTCATTTGGACCTTGAGGTTGTTTCATGGTGGTCTCACTTTCATGTGTCTGCAGTTCTAGAATGTTGGCTACCCTTTTTTCTCCTAGAATTAAACTTTGAGCTTGTTGGGGGGTGGTCCCACTTTGATATATCTGCTGTCTAGGTAGCTTGACTGCCCTTTTTTCTCCTACATTTGGACCCTGAGCTTGTTTGTTGGCATCTCACTTTCATGTGTCTCTGCTCCTGGAAGCTTGACCACCTGATATTCTTCTGCAGATAAAACTGGAATTGGTTTGGGGTGGTCTCACTAATGTATGTCTGCAGTCATGGTGGTTTGAGTACCCTGTTTTCTCCAAAAACTGGATCTTGAGCTTGTTTAGGGGCTCTCTGTGTCTGCAATTCTGGAAGACAGACTACCCGTTTTTCTCTTAGAAATTGGTTTTGAGCTTGTTTGGGGGTGGTCTCACTTCCATGTGTCCTGCAGTCCTGGAAGCTGGACTACTCACGTTCTCTTCCAAATCCACCTGGGCCTCGTTGGCTGCTGTATTTGGGGAGTGCAGGTACCATGTACTGTTGACACATGGATGGTTTCATCTGCTCAGGGGGGTTGTTCTCTGCGAGCAAACAGCTTTAGGATGGATGCCCTCAGACTTGATGTTGTATGGGGCACTCATCTAGCCTTCCAAATCAGTTAAATCGACCGTGGAGGTCAGTGAGGTGATGGATTTTTCAGCCAGACCGCCCTCACGTTCCACTTGGAATAGCGACCCTTGTTTCTGTAATACAGAAAAGCAAGGTTATGTCATTTGTGGCTGTCATTGTTTTAGCATGTAAATATCATTACATTTGAGGCTTGTATTGTACAAAGTTTTGCTCTTCACTCCTGGCAAAGGCCTTCTACGTTTTGTGTACAAAGTTCTTGCCATTTTTTCATTTCATGCCCTGTGTATAGTGTCTCTGGTATGTCGGGATGCAGAATAAGGTTTGAAATTGCCTACAGTTCTGATGTTGTACATGCACAGTGTGTTTCTGCTGATTGTCAGTGATGTGCTGTGGAAAATTTTGCCCTCTTGACTGTGCTTGTAGTCAAGAACTTGACTCTCTACTAAACAAAGAAGGTTAAGACCTTCATGTTTTAGACTGTAAGGAGAGGAATGAGGTGGAAAAAACCATCAAAGCTATCACAAGTATATTTAGAAATAACGAACTCTGATTTCATTTTGCTCTTGGAATAAGTCTGCTACACCTAATGACAGGTGGGTTTTCTGGAGGTTCTGAAATGTGGTGACAGGAAGCTTCTCTGAGTTATATCTTGGGCATAAAGGGTCCTCATGCATGCTAGACTGGGGAGAGAGAAAGCAGCAAGAGCCTGACAAGACAATGTGGTAGGAAAAAGGAGTGGGCAGAACCGACACAACCAAATAGGAGTTTAGCAGGGTAGTGCCACTAAATCGGAACAGGGAGTGAAAGATTGACAGTAACTGGGAAACCAAAAAAGTGATGGTTTCCTTCAGTGAGCTGCCAGGTACTTGTGGCAGTAGAGGATGGAGCTGCATAGGAATTGTGGGGAAGTTGTAGGTGTGGGACTTATGATGCAGGATTTGTAGAATTTGTAGATGTAGAATGATGTTTGCTTTCAAAGGAAAAGGCTGAATAAATTTAGGAAAAGGAGGGCAGACAAGCCCTACTTGTACTTTAAACTCATCCAATATTTCTCTGATGTCAAACATACGTCAAGATAAAAAAAATAATTTTAGCCAGAAATGGAAATTAAAAGTTTTCAGACTGCAGTACAGTGGAAGGTCTACAAATAGTCCCTCTGTGTAACAGGGCGGGAATATTGTGTTTTGGTAAAAGTTCCTTTTTTGACTAGAAGATCACTAATGCGACTGACTTGTCAAGTAGATCTTGCTCTAGTTACAGGGAACCGTTTTTTGCCCTTTGCGTTGTAACTTTGCATTGGGCAAAAAGTGATTTGTGGCAAAGTCACTGTAGTTTAGCCTATTCTCATTTTTTGTGTACCAGAGAACACTTTTCTTTTTTAACACTGTTGTGCCATTTTCAAACCTTGATACAGTACACAAGAACAGACAGCTTTTAGTGCACGTAGTATTCTTTGTATTAGAGCTTAATTTGAAATGTTTGCCACTTTGGAAAGGAGAGAGTGAAGGAACCTGGCTGCAGATTTCAGGGTGACTCATGAGCTTTATCTTTCTACTAAAAATAGAGAATTGCACAAATCTACTAAATCAGCAGAAAAAACCTGGCATTTTGTAACACTGAACAAAATCCTGTATCTTGTGCCGCTGGCAGTTCTTAGCTGTGTTGGCTTAAATACAGCTCTCTTAAATGTGCTTTGAGTTTTGTTAGTTGACTTTTGACTTCCCTGGTCTGCTTTTCCCTTTTCCATTCCGTGCTGAGCTGGGTTGACAAGTTCTGTTTACCTGCAGCTGTTTGTGTGTGTAATATTTAGACACTCATCTGAAAAAAAAAACCCTCAGGTAGTGGTGGATGGTTGTGAAGGGGTTCTCCTCCATGTGACAAACTTGTGTCTTAACATGGAAATGACAAATTTCAGTAAAATAGTTTCCACATAAAGTAGAAGCTTGAAGCTTCCTAGAGAGAGTTCAATTTGCTGCTTCTGTGGGGTGAGAATTTTCTCTTTTCTCTACCTTTGCATTGATATCATCTGAAACTCCGGTGTGATCCTTCAGATAGGCAGTAACAGGATCCTTTAATGCCCTCTGGATTGGACACTTGTGATGTGATATTGATCACTGCAGCTTTGAATCATCATTACAGACGTGAGCTAATACCTTAGGCTGAGTTTGATGGTGGATGATAACTCCTGTTTTCAGGCTAGAGCAATCTCTTTTGCTTACACCAGGAAATTAGAAAAGGCAGAGTGGCAATGAACAGTGTGACTTTGTCTTGCTTAGTTGGGAAAATATTGCTGTGTTCTGCTGTGTTTTGAAACAAACAAAGAAAAAAACCCAAAAACAAAACCCAGTGCTTGTTTTATTTTTCTGAAGTTGTTGTTATGTTTTGGGGAACTCGGGGATGAAGCAAGATATTATCATAGAAGTGAAAAACTGTTCATACTAGAAGTAGTATTAGAACCAAAACAATTTGTAGGGGAATTCCTCTTACTTTACAGTCCTTGCAGTGTTCTCTTAATCTTGTTTTCTTCCCTGTTAATGTGCAGAGGTTTGTATGTGGAGGAGTTTTCCAGAACGTAGGTTCTCTATAACACTGCTTTTGGGGAATGAGAGAGGAGGAACTTTGTCTTGAAAAGTATTTCAAATCTTCCAGCTGATGGCTCTGTCTGCAGAAACACAGTTTTTCCCACCACTGCTAAGCTGCAGCTAAAACGGTGGAAAGCCTGTTTTTTTGGGAGCAGAGGACACTGCAGCAACCCTGCAGAACAGCTGAGAAAACTTGTGGAAATGTTTGTTTTGCAATTTTGCCTTGTGACAACTTGCAGTTCCAGCATTTTCCTTAAAGAGAACGATTTGAGGTTGTGTGGACTGCTCTTATGTTTCCAGGATTGTCCTAACAGTCTTCAAACCATTGTTTTACTTGTTACTTCAAGAGACAGGAAACTTGGACATCTAGTTTTGTCCAAACTCTGGATGAGGCCTTTGAAGGAGTATCTTTAAAAACACATTTCCCAGGCCTATGGAGACATGGTGTCCTACAGTCCTTAAATGTCCTGTAGGAAATAGTACTTTTTGTTACAGACTTCAGCTTGTATCGAGATTTAATATCAATGCTTTCAATAGATTCAAAATAATTTTCTGTCTCTGGTGGTGCATTCTTTTTCAGAGGTTTTTGTCTCACTGTTCTGCCTAACAGTGTTCCGAAGAAATGAATTTTTAACAGGAATTGAGAAGTTGTGGTTTTTGAATCTTATTTCAAGGAGGCATCTCCAGGGATCAAGTTGAAGTGCATTACATTGGTTTGTTTCCATATCTGGGTTAGTAATTGGACAAATACGAAGACAGTTGGAAACACAGAAATAGGGTTTTTTTTCTTTTTGTATTGCTTCAAATTTAATTATTTTAAGAAACCAGATTTTGCCATAAGTTTTGTTTTTCCTGACTCCTGTCTATCCTTTCTAATAAGCGTTTTTCACTTTTTAGGGCCGCTTTTTCCTTGATGTTTAATTGTAGTGTGTCCCTTACTTGGCAATATTTTGCTCAGGGTGATTTGCAGACTAAAGTAGCTTGCTGATGAAAGTTAATTTTTTATCAGGCCTGTAGAGCCCTTGTGCTTGTGTGTGGGGGTGAGAAGAGGGCAGAGAAAGGGAAGAAGGCAAGGATTAAGTGAGTCGATACATGTGCAAGAGGTTGCTGACCTGAACTGCAGAGATTAAACAAACCAAAGAAGGGCTCTGTCTAAAATGAGGAATTAAATGTATTTGTGACAAATATCAACATCTATCTCTAATTTGTTTTTACTCAAGAACTAGGCCCTTAGAGACTTGTGAAATCTACTGGCAAACATCATGACTACATTTTGAGAGACAAGAAAAGTGTAAAAGGAAGAAAAAAAATGGGGGAAGGGAGATGGGCAAGAGAATTATTCTGGTCTGAAGAGGATGGATGACTTTCTAGAGCCTATCTGGAAAAAATATTGACAGATTCAACAGCAAATAGCACATGGATGAGAGGTTTTTCTCCAAAGTAATTGGTGCCAGATGTAGCCCGTCCTTTAACTTGATAAAATAATAGTTTAGGTGTAGGAAGTTCATTATCTACACTTAAGAAACATGTCTGTGTAGTACTCTATGGGAAATTACAAAATAAGGCGTTAAAATGGTGGTTGGTAAACTGGACAGGGAATGACTGAAGGGGAGAGCAAGAAGCTGTACTTGGAAGGGAAGAATTGGTCTGTTAATACAGATCCTCAGGGTTTGTCTTGAGGCTGTTCTTCAGGATGAACTAAATGCCATGGCACAGGATTAGAGACTTTGATAGGCGGGAGGGGCAGATAATTCCTGGAAGAACTGATGGTCTCGACAGCCTGAATGTAAAGCAGGGCACAGTTGAGTAACATAGAGTGAAGTTCATGTGCTAGTGAGAATTGTTGTGAAGGAGAAGGTTCAAATCAAAAAAACCCACCCACCCAACAAGCCCTGTGAAGGTGCTGGCTCACAACAGGCTGGCCATAAGCAGGGAATGTGTTGACGCTGTGAAAAAGGTTTGGTTTCAGTGGAAAAGAAAACCAAGCTGTTTTAAGATGGAGAGCTGACAACACTGTCAGGCCACAAGTCACATGTGGGATTGGCACAGGTTGTGTACAGCGTGTTTATGGATTTTTTTGCTGCTTCCCCTCACCAGATATACTGGAGTTGTTAATTTTTGCCCAAAGCCTAGACTCAAAACCCCCCTGTAATACTGTAACATCTACACCTGAAATGTATATTCAAATGTAGGCTAAAGAACATAAGTTCCAAATGGGCTTCTTATCCTTAATGTTCTTCTGCTGCAGTTCAAGTAAATGTAATGTATTAGTTGCTCATTGAATGCAGTACCACTTTTAAAATTCAATTTGCTGTGCAGGATTTTTCCCAAGGTCCATTAGATAATGTCAAGTTAAATCTGTCCGTGAGTCTAGAGAGATCGCCATGCAGATGGAGCTGTGGAAAGCCAAATGAAAGATATTCATATAAGCACATTGGGCTTAAACAAATCTGTTTTAATTTGTTTTCCTCCCAGCCCCTGTTTTCAACAACTTGAATTCCTCAGATATTCAAAGTTGTTTTGGAAGTGTTTAACACAGGAAAGTGAAAATGCAGCCTGAACAAAAGGATTGTTATTTTAAGAGAGGAATATTTTGGAAGCGGTGGGAACAAACAAAGGTACAAGTTCATTATGACATGAATTTAGTCTCAGACTAAATGGTTTTCTTCTGTGTCCATGCTAGGACAAAGAGATTGCTTCCCCCAGTTTGTCCTCCCCTTGCTGCATGAGGAAACTTCAGTTACCCAAATACAGGATCTTGTGCATCTTCATCCGTCTTGGTACATAATGGCAGTTTAAACACTTTGCTTTGTGTAATTTTGCCAGCGGATGGGATAGGGAGAAAAATCTGATTCGGATGATTCCTAGATATTTTTATCAGGTCAGGGCTGTAATATTGGCCACTGGTGAGTGGTAATTTGTGTTAGGGGAGATTTCTTGTGTTTCATAGCTCTCCCTAGATTAGTGTACAGAGGATATTGAGAAAATGCTTGGGCTGAGGTTGGCCAGAGTCTCACGGTCAGTCACTAGGTATTTCTAAGGGTGTTCTGAGCTTCTTTGCGCCTCGGTGTATCCCATCATGCCCTGCGGTGCCGCTTTTGCGCCTCGGTGTATCCCGTCATTCCCTGCGGTGCCGCTCTGCGCCCCGGTGTATCCCGTCATTCCCCCGGCGCCGCTTTGCTCCTCTGCGTACAAATGACGTCACCGGGCGTTTATTTCGACTCTCATTTGCATAAATTTACATGAGGCTGGTGCCTCGGTGAGGTGGGCGGGGTCTGAGTCACGCCCAGGCCCCTCCCAGTACAAACCAGTAACTCCCAGTCCCCGTGTGTCAGTGACGTCATTCGCGTTTATTTGTGCTCTCATTTACATAAATTTGCATCTCGGTGCGGTGGGCGGGGTCAGAGCCGCGTTGGCCCCCTCCACTCCCTCCCAGTACAACCCAATAACCCCCAGGCCCCCGCCCAGTTTGTCCCGCCCTTGTAGCTCCATATAAGGGAAGGGGGCGTGGCCAGATGAGGGGCGTGGTCGGTTCACCTGTGGGGGGAGGGCAAAGGTTACACCACGCCCAGAAACCCCGAAACCAGTATAAACCAGTATAAACCAGTCACCCCCAAACCCACTCCCAGTCCATCCCAGTATAAACCAGTGACCCCAAACCCACTCCCAGTCCCATCCCAGTATAAACCAGTGACCCCAAACCCACTCCCAGTTCATCCCAGTATAAACCAGTAACCCCAAACCCACTCCCAGTCCCTCCCAGTATAAACCAGTGACCCCAAACCCACTCCCAGTCCCTCCCAGTACAAACCAGTGACCCCAAACCCACTCCAGTCCATCCCAGTATATAACCCAGTGACCCCAAACCCACTCCCAGTCCATCCCAGTACAAACCAGTGACCCCAAACCCACTCCCAGTCCCTCCCAGTATAAACCAGTGACCCCCAAACCCACTCCCAGTCCATCCCAGTATAAACCAGTGACCCCAAACCCACTCCCAGTCTATCCCAGTATAATCCAGTGACCCCAAACCCACTCCCAGTCCATCCAGTATAAACCAGTGACCCCAAACCCGCTCCTCCAGTCCATCCCAGTATAAACCAGTAACCCCAACCCACTCCCAGTCCCTCCCAGTATAAACCAGTGACCCCAAACCCACTCCCAGTCCATCCCAGTATAAACCAGTGACCCCAAACCCACTCCCAGTCCCATCCCAGTATAAACCAGTGCCCCCCAGTCCCCGTCCCAGTGCCCTCACCTGTCCGTACTGGTTTGAACTGGGATCTCTCGACACTTGGCGGCCTCCAGGGAGCGGCTCAGGGTCAGAGCCCGGCGCTGGGGGATACTGGGAGTTACTGGTTTATACTGGTTTGTACTGGTTTGCACTGGGTTATACTGGTTTGTACTGGTCTGGGGGTTTTCCTTACTGGTTTGTACTGGGAGGGGGTTTAGGGGTCACTGGGATGAAGTGGGATGAACTGGGAAGGGATTTGGGGTGACTGGTTTGTACTGGTTTATACTGGTTTGGGGTTTTTCTTTACTGGTTTGTACTGGTTTATACTGGGAGGGGGTTTGGGGGTTTTGGGGGATTTTTGGGGAGAATTTGGGGGATTTTGGGGCATCAAAAATCCCAATTTTTAGTCAGAATTTTTGGGTCATTTTTTTGGGATTTTGGGGCTCGGAAATCCCGATTTTTAATGGGAATTTTTGGGGTCATTTTTGGGGCATTTTGGGTGAATTTTGGGGGATTTTGGGGCTCTAAAAGTTCCGATTTTTAGTGGGAATTTTGGAGTGATTTTGGGGGATTCTGGGGGCTTTAAAAATCTCAGTTTTGGGGGGGAATTTTGGAGTACATTTTTGGGATTTTGGGTGGAAATTTTGGGGGTTTTGGGGTTTCAAAAATTCCAATTTTTGGGTGAATTTTTGGGATATTTGGGGCTCTAAAAATCCCAATTTTTAGTGGGAATTTTGGGGTTTTTTGAGGGATTTTAGGTGGGAATTTTGGGGTGAATTTGGGGGATTTTGGGGCTTTAAAAATGTCAGTTTTCAGTGGAAGTTTTGGGGTCATTTTTGGGGGGTTTTGGGTGGAAATTTTGGGGTGAATTTTTGGGATTTTTGGAGGCTCTAAAAATTCCAATTTTTGGGGGGAATTCTGGGGTGATTTTTGGGATTTTGGGTGGAAATTTTGGGGTGACTTTTGGGGGTTTTGGAACTTCAAAGATTCCAATTTTGGGGATCTTTGGGGCTCTAAAAATCCCAATTTTTATTGGGAATTTTGGGGTAAATTTGGAGGGTTTTGGGGTGATTTTGGGGTTTTTTTGGGACTCACCACCAGCTCTTGGTTCTCTTGGAGCCGCCGGAGCTGCCCCCGCCGGGGGGGGAGGGGCGCCCGTCTGGGAGGGGGGGAGGGGAGGGGAGGGACAAAAATCCCCAAATTTTTCCCCTCAAAAATTCCCAAATTTCCTCCCCAGAGCATTCCCAAATTCTCCCCTCAAAATTCCCAAGTTTCCCTCCGAAAATTCCCTGATTTTCTTCCCCCAAAAATGTTCCCGCGTTTTCCCTTCAAATTTCCCAAATTTTGCACTCCCAAAATTCCCCAAATTTCTCCCAAAATCCCCGAACTTTCCCCCCCAATTCCCAAATTTTCCCCCTGAAAATTCCCACATTTTTATCCCCAAAATTCCCACATTTTTATCCCCCAAAATTCCCAAGTTTTCCTTCCTAAAATTCCCAAATTTCCCCCAGAATTCCCACATTTTTATCCCCAAAATTCCCAAATTTTCCTTCCTAGAATTCCCAACTTTTCCCCCAGAATTCCACATTTTATCCCCAAAATTCCCAAATTTTCCCCCAAAATTCCCACATTTTTATTCCCAAATTTTTATCCCCAAAATTCCCAAATTTTCCCTCTAGAATTCCCAAAATTTTCCGCCCAAAATTTCCTCCCCGAATTCCGGGTTTTTCCCTCCCAAGAATTCCCAAAATTTCCAACCCAAATTCCCAGAGTTTCCCCCCCACAAAAAATCCCAAATTTTTTCTCAACAAAATTCCCAAATTTCCTCTCCAAAATTCCCTATTTTTGCTCTCAAAATTCCCAATTTTCCCTCCCCAAATTCCCAAATTTTCCAGCTCCAAATCACCAAATTTTTATCCCTAAAATTCCCAAATTCCCGCCAGAAATTCCATCCTCGAATTCCTGATTTTGCCCTCCCCAAAATTTCTCAAAATTCCCAATTTTCCCTCAAAGCTTCCAAATTTTTCCTGAAAATTTCTTAAATTTCCCCCAAAAACCCCCAAATTTCCCCCCCAAATTTTTATCCCAAAACTCCCCAAATTTTCCCTTCCCAAAAATTCCCATTTCCCCCCGCCCCAAATTTCCAAAATTTTCTCTCCAAAACCACCAAACATTGTCCCCAAAATTCCCAAATTTCACCCAAAATTCCGAATTTTCTCCCAAAATTCCCAAATTTTCCCCAAATCTCCCAAAATTCTCCAAAATTTCCCCAAAATTTCCGGTTTTTTTACCCGAAAAGCTCCAGTCAGGGAGGTCCCGCAGGGGCCGGGCCCGGTGAAACTCGGGGAGAGCCCAAAGCTGAGGGAGAAAACCCCAAAATTTGGGAATTTTACCCCAAAATTCCAGCAGAAATCCCCTGGAATCCAATGTTTGGGGAAGAAACCAAAAAAATTTGGGGAGAAAAAATCAAAATTTGGGGGAAAAAATGCCCAAAATTTGGGGAAAAAATGCCCAAAATTTTGTTAAAAATCTAAAAACTGAGAAAAAAAATCCCAAAATTTGGGGGAAAAAATTCCCAAAATTTGGTTAAAAATCTAAAAAACTGGGGAAAAAAATTCCCAAAATTTGGGGGGAAAGATCCCAAAATTTGGGGGAAAAGATCCCGAAATTTGGAAGAAAAAAAATCCCAAAATTTGGGGGGGAAAATCCAAAATTTGGGGGAAAAAATCCCAAAATTTGGTTAAAAACCTAAAAAACTGGAGAAAAAAATTCCCAAAATTGGGGGGGGAAAAAAATTGCAAAATTTTGGTGAAAAAATTCCAAAATTTTTGGGAAAAAATCCCTAAATTTGGGGGAAAAAATCCCAAAATTTGGAAGAAAAAATCCCAAAATTTGGGGGAAAAAAAATCCCTAAATTTGGAAGAAAAAATCCCAAAATTTGGGGGGAAAAAAATCCCTAAATTTGGAAGAAAAAATCCCCAAAATTCGGGAATTTTAACCCAAAATTCCAGCCGGAATTCCCTCAGATCCATCCAGGATCCCAAAATTTGTTGGGGAAAAAAAAAATCCCCAAAAATTTGGATAAAAATCACAGAATTTGGGGGAAAAAATCCGAAATTTACCCCCAAAGTTTTCCAAAATTCCCCAATTTTTCCCCGATTCCACCCCAAATCCTGGAAATTTCCAAAAAACTCCACGGAACACCCCCAAAAATTTGGGAAAAACTCAGAAATTTTGGGACAAACTTCAAATTTGCTGGAAAAAAATCCCAAAATTTTGGGGAAAACCTCCAAATCCAGGGGAAAACCGTCCCAAATCCCGGAAATTTCCCCCAAAATTCGAGGGAAAAAAAAACCCCCCAACAATTTCCCGCCAAATCCCCTCACGACGAAGCACGCCCCCCTCCCTTAAAACCACGCCTCGATCCTGAGGCCACGCCTCTTTTCCCCCCTCACCTCTCTCGCCATTCGCCAATCCGCTGCGGGGGGGCGTGGCCAGGGCCGGGCAGCGCGCGCCTGCCGCTCCGCTGGGGGGGTGCCAAACGTCAATCACGCACAAGCCACGCCCCTTCTTTCAAAACCCCCGCCCAAATCGAGATTAAACCACGCTCAACCCCCTCAGACCACGCCCGCTCATTTGCATCTCATTAAATCAGCGCCTCCCGCCCCCCGAGACCCTCCTGGAGCTTTCCCGGGACGAACCGAAGCCGGAGGACTCTGCGCGCCGCCATCTTCGCCATGGCAGGAAAGTGATGTCACCGCGCGCATGCGCACGTCACCGAAACATCCGCTCGCCGCCATGTTGTACGGAATGACCGCGAAGGCGCGGCGCCATTTCGCACCGGAAGTGCCAATGACCCCAACTTCCCCTTCGAGCGCCGCCGTCTTGTACGGAACGAGATGGGAGCGGCGCCGGCGATTAAACGCCAGAAGAGAAATAAAATTAAAATTAAATTAAATTTCAATAAATTTTCAGATCGCCTCTTTTTGTTGTTGTTGTTTTGCTGTCGCCGCGGGTTTTTTTTTTTTTGTTTTGTGGGAGTTTGAGGTGGTTTTGAGGAAAATTTTTCCCCCTCAGGTTTTGCCGATTTTGGGGATTTTTTTTCTTTATAAAGCGATTTTTTTCCCCACAAAATTTCGTTTTTCCCTCTAAAATCCCCATTTTCCCCCCTAAATCTCCCTTTTTTCCCCAAAATCTCCATTTTCCCCCCAAATTTCCGTCTTATCCGGCAAAACCCCCCGCACCGCGCCGCCATCTTGTACGGCAACCGCGAGCAGCCCAACCACCCCAAACCCGACAATTTTTCCCGTTTCCCAACCAAAAATCTCCATAATTCTCTCTAAAATTTCTTTTTTTTTTTTTTTTTAAATCCCATTTTTTCCCCCAAATCTCCGTTTTCTCAATTTTTGTACGGCAAAAAACCCCGCGCGCCGCCATCTTGTACGGCAAGATCCTCCGGGCGCCGCCATTTTGCCGTCCTCTCCTCACCCCTCACACCGCGCCGCCATTTTGTACGGCAACCCCCCAGCGGTCAAACGCGCCCCAAAAACTCCCTAAATTTTGCCCTTTTCCCCCCAAATTTAGAGTCGGAGATTTCCATTTTTATCTCTAAAATCCACTTTTTTCCCCAAATCCCCTTTTTCCACCCAAATCTCCGTTTTCTCCATTTTGTACGGCACGATCCTCAAGGACGCCGCCATTTTGTCGCCCTCAAGTCTCCCTCAAACAGCGCCGCCATTTTTACGGAAACCCCCAGCGGCCAAACCGCCCCAAAACCTCCCGATTTTATCCGTTTTTTCTCCAAATTTAGAATCAGAAAATCCAATTTTTATCTCTGAAATCCCCTTTTTCCCCGAAATCCCCTTTTTTCCTCCCAAATCTCCGTTTCTCTATTCTGTACGGCGAAATCTCCGAGCCACCATTTTGTCGCCCTCAACACCGCGCCGCCATTTTGTACGGCAAGCCCCCGGAGGCCAAACCGCCCCAAAACCTCCCGATTTTATCCGTTTTTTGCCCCAAAAAACGAGTCGGATATTTCCGGTTTTTAATTCTTTTGAATTTTCCAGGATCCCGCCTCAGCCCAACGTGTCTTTCCAGGGTCTTTTCGGGGTGTCTGAGGGCGCGGCCGGAGCGGCCCCGGGGGAGCTCAGCCGGTTTTGAGCGAAGGTTTGCCGGAGAGGGCCTGATTAAACAAACAAAAAAAACCCGAAATAAATAAAAATGTAAAAATATCATTCTGGGGAGGGATTCCCCCTCCCCCCAAATTTTTTGGGGTTTTTTTTGGGGGGGGTTTTTTTGGTCACCTTTGGCCGCCAGCTGCAGGTGGTTCCGGAGGCGCCAGCGGCGCTGATCGGCCTCGTGCGTGGCCTTGGCAAATGAGGAGACAGGGGAAGGAGGCAGCTCTTAGGGACAGAATTATTCCTTTTATCCTCTCTATGCCTGTTTAAGTACTGCCTTCCCTTAGGGGCATAACTCAAGCAAACACCTGTTGGATGCCATTGTGTTTTCAGGGATGATTTAGGGATGGCTGCCCATTTCTAGTGATCCTGTTCAGAAGTGGTTTAAAATGTACAGTAGTGTAGGCAGAAAGTCAAGCTAGAGCTGCTGTGACAGTGCTTCCATCATCTGTCAGCATCCTGAGTGTTGTGAGCTAAACCTGAAATTTGATTTGAACTGCCTGATATCTGCCAAGGGGCAGGATATCATTGCTGGAGAGAAATCCTCTCATCTTCCGCGACTCCATCCCCAGTCAGATGGAAGAACAGGTTGGTATCCAGAGGTGAATGGCACTGGACCTTTACGGGGCACAGAAATCATCCATATCCCCATGCTTTTAAGGAAAAGGATTCTGAGCAGAGGGCCCTTTGGCTCTGCGGCAGAAACTGTTTGGAAAAAGTTGCTTTAATAATAAGATTCTGACTGAAGAGTTTTGCAGACGATGGTTTGCTTATGGAAATGGTCAAGCGGTCGTTCTGGTATTTGGACACCAGGTTACAAAAAGAGAAAAACTACTGTATCGGTGTACATGAAGTGAATGAAAAAGTAGATTAAAGGAAAAGTTCAGAAGCCAAAGCTGGAGAGAGGTTCAGAGTAACCCAAAATTGCCATCCAAGATCTTGGGGAGGAGGGTTGTAACCTTTCTGAGGTATTACTGTGCGTGTACTCCCTAACGAATACATTGGGTATGTTAGACCAAACCAGACAATTAATTTTTAACACAGAAGGACTTTGAGGACAACTCTGACACCCAGAGGAAAGAAAAGGCTTAATGGAAAGTTTCCATCTTCGAATCACTGCTAAAGTAGAAGTGCTGTTTTGTTAGTGGAAAATGTCAGTGAAATTTCAAATAATTGTGTATTCCTGAGAGGTGTCACTACAGTAAATCCCCTTTGTGGAATAGTTAAGTCACAATTGAAATTTGGTGCTGTGCAGTAGTCCATTGTTCTGGTACTTAAACTCTTTAGGGAACAGTCCCCATAAGGGGTAATGATTTGCTGGTGGCCAAGAAATGTATTTTCTGTATGATCCAGGTGGAGAAGTAAAGGAAGAAATGCTGTGAAATAGACACATTTTTTGTACACCTGAAAAGAGACTTGGATGTGATATGCAGGCAGATATCAGCTTTAAATTCGATGTAGTCAATGTTAATGGTATTAACATAGAGATCTTTATCAGCAGAGGTGTATTCAGGCTTCTTCTATTTTCCTGTCCATTTGCTTCAGTGTAGCAGTGTGAGATGAAAGCCCAAGGCTTTGCAGACTGGCTCCTCATTTGTGCCCCAGTTACTGACAGCTGGGACAGTGGAAATTCTCCTTGCAGTGGCCTTGTTTTAAACACCAAGATGAAAATATAATGCATGCTTAGAAGGTGCAAACAATGTCTAATCTCATTTCACTCAGTGAAATTTGCTCAGCTTCATCTTGGAGCACTGGAGATATTTTAGTATTTCAAAGTGTATCAAACTATTTGCCCAGTATTTGGAAAAGCTACTCAGATTTAGTGGAAATGTTTCTATTTCAGACCCAAACCACTTTGATATTTGTTAATTTTATTAGTGTATTGAAGTTCATTGACACTGGGAAAAGTGATCCTGTTTCTTCAATTGATAACACCACAGGAATTGCCTTTTTATTAATCTTTATTTGGATGCCTCCCTGTCCCTATGGAACAATGGGGTTGAAGATGCAGTGAGGGAGAACAGTGGAAGGAAAAGGCCAGACTAAATATTCCTTGAAATAAATAGGCCTCTTTCCCTTGACTTCAAAGGAAAAAAAAAACCAACCTAATTAAATACAATTGAGGGGAAGAGGAAAAAAAAATGAGAACCTTTGATTTGAACACACTTTGGAGCAGAGCATGGAGAGATAGGAGAATGATCTCTGTGAGATGAATAAGTTGCCTCTCCTGCTGCATTTGTTTTGGGGTGGGTGAATCATTTCTTGAGGATTCTGTTTTTAAAAGTTGGATTTGACTTGGTTGATATTCCTTTCAGCATCTAGATTTTCTATTTTGGCTTGTATTTTTCATACAAGAACCATGTCGTTAGAGCAGATAGCTGGTCCTGCAGTACAGGCAGATCTCATAAGGGTAGGAGGATAAGGAAATACACCGGAAAGGACAATATTGAAGATTTTATCAAGTTTGACCTCCTGGCAGTTGAAGCAAGTTGTTCCTCAAGGTCTTGTGGCAGCTGTTTCAAGTGAAGAGAGCACGAGTCACAAACACTGTGAAGTTCTCTGACTGATTCTAAACAGGGTAAAGAATTAGCCCCTTCACCATCACGCCTGGATTTTTACCTGGGGAGAATGTCTATGGAAAAAGATTGTGGCTGTTGTGAAGGAATAATGTCCAAGGCAGCCGAAAATCTGCGTTGGCTGATGTGTTGTGTGTCCTCCCTCCTCCCAGTGTTTTCAGTCAGTGTGTCAGAGCCTTTCCTGGCATGTGAGACATTCCTTGAAGTGTTGAAATGGTTCCTTGGGACTCCCTCACTCTTGGCAAAAGAAGTAGGAGGAGTGTTGGGGGTTAGGTTTGTTCCTTCTTTCTCTAAAGAATTTTTTCCCGACACGTTACCAAGGAGACCAAGTGTTGGATACTTGAGAGTACTTAACCGAAACAAAGAGGTGGACAAAGGTGGAAGGGGGAGATAACGCAGGTAAAAGACAAAGCTTGAGGCAGCTGCGGGCTTTTCTTTCTCCGGCGTTCGGGGAGACGCGTGTCTGCCGCTCCTCGAGGAGCTCAGCCGCCGCAGAGCACGCCGAGCAGAGAACGGCTGTTGCTGGCTGGAGGAGTTTCACTGTGGCCAAAGGGATCCAGTCCTGGGAAATCTACTATCACCAGTTCAGCCTGAATCCTGAGTTTTCCCGGCCACCTGCGGGAGCTGGTCCAGGCCCTGCCTCGCCTTCGGCGCTGCTCCTCTTGCTGCAGCGTGACCCTGCACCCCTGCGCTGCCGGGACATCCTGCCCCTGCCTGCCGGGACACCCTGCCATCCCAGCGACCAGCCCGGGACTTTTCCACTGTTTCAGCTTGGTGCTCTGAGGATCCTGCAGGGACAGCGAAACCAAACTGCCCTGGGTTTTGTGAAACAAAGCCCTCAAGGTTCTTGGTACTGTTGTCGTTTGTCATTAATGCTGCAGTTGTTTGGTGGGGGGGAGTTTTTGTGTTTGTTTGCTTTGTATTACATACTAGTAAAGAACTGCTATTCCTATTTCCCAAATCTTTGCCAAAGAGCCCCTGATTGTAATTTTACCTGGCAGATACCTGTCTTCCCAAACCAAGACAAGGAGGAAGGACAAATCTCACTCCCTCCGCTTCCAAGGAGTGTATATTGTGTGTTGTATACTCCCTTGGGGTGTTTGCCACCTTTCCTGAGGGTGAACTTGTAGGATTTGTTGCAAATTTATTCACAAGAAATGTTGTGTGTACCTATTAGAGTTTTAGAGTGAGTTAGGGATTTGGCAAAGGTGAATTGTTTAAGTTGAAAATAATTTTTGGGTGTAACAGATCAACCCCTGCATACTACAGATAAAAATACTTGCAAGAACCTTTCCCTTTTTCATTTATCATTATGCACACTGCTTCACTGGAAAAGGCCTCACAGGATGTGTTTGGAGAGGAGCCTGCTTTTCCATTAAACAACAAGGAATATTTTACTTTTGAAAGAAAGAGACAAAAACATGCCATTTTTTTTTTTAATGGCATGTTCTTAGTTATCAGATTAACAACATTTTTGGAGGGGTATTCAAGCAAGTATTAAGCGTAAAACATACAAATAAACGTACTCTGACTTTCAGCAATCCTTTAAGAACTGGAGACTTCTCTTAAAGCAGGATCCCTTTCCTTCTGGGTGGATCACCTTTAGGTATTCCTCCAAACAAGCTGCAGCTGTCCCATGTGACACTGGCAGGGGCAGCTCTGGGCCGTGTTGCTTCCCCAGGAGTTTTTGGCGGCTGACTCTTGCTTAGGTAATTTAGTAATTGTGCTGCCACCTTCGGGATCCCCAAAAGGTCTGTCTCCCACATGCCTGCATGTTGCAAGACTCTATTTCATTTCCATATGTTCCTCTTTTCTGTGCACGATTGGTCTTTGGACGGATAAAGGAGGGGTTTTAGCACCTGTTAATGAATTAATTAAATGGTGGATGTACTGATGTAATCTCTACAAAATGATTCTGTTAGATACTTTGGAGACTTCTGTTTTGCTTGTGTGATCTTTACTATTTGAGGGAAACTTTGAAACTCCTGATGGGCCTTGAGTGATTTTTACTTCTTGGACAGACCGTGCTTCTCTTGTCTTTCTACTTGTTGTCCCCTTAATTTTAGCCCCTAGAGGGCTAAACTTTACAGTTTCATTAAATAAATCATAAATACTTCAGTTTATAAATAATATAGATGTTCATTGTATATTTTTATATAATTTAATTTTGTCCCCTACAGGGCTAAAATTTGGAGGGTGAGTGCTGCTCTTCAGGAAAACCTGGTGATGGAACAAATGAGGTGCAGCTGGCATCAGTCAAGGTTTCAGTTAGACAGAGTGGAAACTCTGCAGTTGGACCAAGTGCCTTCATCAGAGCAGCAAGTTCCAGAGCTCCTTCACTGTGGCACCTTCGGGCTTGGTGGTAGGAGAACCTGACACAGTGAGTGTAAAGCAATGACAGCTGGGCTTGCAGAGTCTGGCTGAGTAAAATCTGGTCTAAGTTCTGTTGTTTTACCGAAGAAAAATGTTGTAGCTGATCTGTCAAACACAGTAGACTCAAAGTGAGGGCCTGGCAGTGACTCTGTAAGAAGAAATGGTTTATAAAACAGGGTAAAAAAGTGGGAGCTGGCTGCTGAAGATTGATAGCAGAGATTTTTTTTGGCTTGGTTGTCGCACTAGTGATTCCACGTGGTATATTTTGATGCTTTTCAGTTTAGATTGCTGTACAAGTATGAAGTTAAGGCATTAAAAAAAGACCCTCAAATTTGTCTCTTCAACGGGCTCTAGTACAATTACGTGGTAGTAAATGCATCAACAAATATTGGTTTTAGTTATTTTTTGAAATAGCTCTTAAAAAGCATCCCATATCTTGAGAATTCATTGGAGCCTTCCTTAATTGTTTGGCATTTCAGTGTGTGTAGGCAGTAGAGCATGTGAGCAGCTGTAACCACGTTCGTGCGGTCAGTTTTGCAAATACATGAAAAAACTTGCTCATGGGAGAGTCACAGCCCACTTGTGTTTACAACCTGAGACTGGTACAGTGAGTAAAAACAAGCTGGGATACTTGTAGGAACAACAAAAACCCAGGAAACCTTGAGAAATCTTTGGAATCAAAATCATTGTGTGTTTATGGCCAATGCAGTGCTAAGAGAGCCAGGACATGTGGCATGTTAATGTTTGGGTTTGGTTTTTTAGTGTCCACTTAAAATTAGTAACATGGCTCAGATTTTTCAATACAGATCTCTTAGGTACTGGAGGTAGTTAAGTGTGTCATACTAAACACTCTGGGAGTTGAAAATGTTGCTTTGTGTGAGTATTTATATTTTCTGAAACTCAGCTGTGCATGCTTTTTGTTCGCCGTTGAAATGCTGTAACCACAGCTGAATTGAAATTGGTCGGTCCAAAGGAGCTGATACAATTTTATCTGTTTGCTCATCTAACTTAGAGCAAGAAATAGGCACAGACTATGGACTGAGGGATGTTCACCGGTATGTTTGAAAATTTGTGTTTGATAATTGAAGTTAAATATCATGAGAAAACCTCATAAACAGGGGTGAAATTCAACATGTAAAGTGCTTGTTTTCCTTTGTGGCCTCGTGTGAACTGTCTTGCAGATCAAACTTCTAACTCCTTCTATGTGAGTTAGCATTAGCAATAAGTGGCAAAGTCCATCCTGTTGTTAAGAATTTGGATGCTGTGTAGGGTAAATCCACCTTTTCCCCCTATTGTTTGGCCTCTCTTCTTACCATTTCTGTAATCATCAATGATTGAGTAAATCCCCAGGAGCATTTTGTGGTAGTGATGCAACCACACTTGCCATTTTGTGAGTGTGTGATAAATACGTATTAAATGGTACCAAATGAGCTCAGCAGAGATAACAGGTTGTGTGCTTTTCTCTAGAGGCAAGAACACCAGGTGTGGCCTGGTGTTGGGATCGTGGATCACAGGAATCAGTCGATGACCTCAGTTTTAAAACACCAGTCTGGCTGCATTTGGTCTGCTCTGCTGTCCTCTGGAATCTCTGCTGTATGTGCAACTACAAACCCTTGGTTTATAAATTTACTTAAAACATTACAAATCTCATACTGATGTAAGACTGCTCCTCCGAGGAAAGGTTTATTAAAGAAACAAATCTTACGTGAGAAGACTGCAGAGAAGAGATGCATTTTGCCATAGCTGTATGGCTGAACCTATGGGGGTGGACAGAAATTCTGAATCTTTTCTTCCGGCCCCTGTGTTGGAGGAAGGGTTAGGTTGGAATCCTGCAGTTTTCTAAAGTAGTGTCTTGGAAGAGAGAGGAATGAGTCCCAGGCTGAGCCTTCCTTTAGGAGAGGAGCTGCAGGTATCCCGTCATGCCGTGCGCCGCTTTGCGCCTCGGTGTATCCCGTCATGCGCCGCGCCGCTTTGCGCCTCGGTGTATCCCGTCATGCCCCGTTCCGCCGCTTTGCGCCTCGGTGTATCCCGTCGTACGCCGCGCCGCTTTGCGCCTCGGTGTATCCCGTCATGCCCCGTTCCGCCGCTTTGCGCCTCGGTGTATCCCGTCGTGCCCCGCGGCGCTCTGCGCCTCGGTGTATCCCGTCACGCCCCGCGGCGCCGCCTTGCGCCTCGGTGTATCCCGTCATGCCCTGCGGTGCCGCTCTGCGCCCCGGTGTATCCCGTCATGCCCCGCGGCGCCGCTTTGCTCCTCGGCGTACAAATGACATCACCCGCGCTTATTTCGCCGCTCATTTGCATAAGTTTACATAAGGCTGGCGCCTCGGTGAGGTGGGCGGGGTCTGAGTCACGCCCAGGCCCCTCCCAGTACAAACCAGTAACTCCCAGTCCCCGTGGTCAGTGACGTCATTCGCATTTATTTGTGCTCTCATTTACATAAGTTTGCATATCGGCGCGGTGGGCGGGGTCAGAGCCGCGTTGGCCCCTCCCACTTCCTCCCAGTAGAACCAAGTAACCCCCAGGCCCCGCCCAGTTTGCCCCGCCCTTGTTGTCGCTCCATAAAAGGGAAGGGGGCGTGGCTTGATGAGGGGCGTGGTCGGTTTACATGTGGGGGAGGGGCAAAGGGTAAACCACGCCCAGAAACCCCGAAACCAGTTTAAACCAGTATAAACCAGTAACCCCCAAACCCACTCCCAGTCCATCCCAGTATAAACCAGTGACCCCAAACCCACTCCCAGTCCATACCAGTATCAAACCAGTAACCCCCAAACCCACTCCCAGTCCATCCCAGTATCAAACCAGTGACCCCAAACCCACTCCCAGTCCATCCCAGTATAAACCAGTGACCCCAAACCCACTCCCAGTCCATCCCAGTATAAACCAGTGACCCCAAACCCACTCCCAGTCCATCCCAGTACAAACCAGTAACCCCCAAACCCACTCCCAGTCCATCCCAGTATAAACCAGTGACCCCAAACCCACTCCCAGTTCATCCCAGTACAAACCAGTAACCCCCAAACCCACTCTCAGTCCATCCCAGTATAAACCAGTAACCCCCAAAGCCACTCCCAGTCCATCCCAGTACAAACCAGTGACCCCCAAACCCACTCCCAGTCCATCCCAGTACAAACCAGTAACCCCCAAACCCACTCCCAGTCCATCCCAGTACAAACCAGTGACCCCAAACCCACTCCCAGTCCATCCCAGTATAAACCAGTGACCCCAAACCCACTCCCAGTCCATCCCAGTACAAACCAGTGACCCCAAACCCACTCCCAGTCTATCCCAGTATAAACCAGTGACCCCAAACCCACTCCCAGTCCATCCCAGTACAAACCTGTGCCCTCCAGTCCCCATTCCAGTGCCCTCACCTGTCCGTACTGGTTTGAACTGGGATCTCTCGACGCTCGGTGACCTCCAGGGAGCGGCTCAGGGCCAGGGCCTGGCGCTGGGGGATACTGGGAGTTACTGGTTTATACTGGTTTGTACTGGTTTGTACTGGTTTGGGGGTTTTCCTTACTGGTTTGTACTGGGAGGGGCTTTAGGGGTCACCGGGATGAACTGGGAAGGGATTTGGGGTGACTGGTTTGTACTGGTTTATACTGGTTTGGGGTTTTTCTTTCCTGGTTTGTACTGGTTTGTACTGGGAGGGGGTTTGGGGGGGTTTTGGGATTTTTGGGGAGAATTTGGGGATTTTGGGGATCTAAAAATTCCAATTTTTAGTGGGAATTTTGGAGTCATTTTCTGGGATTTTGGGGCTCTGAAATCCTGATTTTTAATGGGAATTTTTGGGGTGAATTTTTGGCGTTTTGGGAGGGAATTTTGGGGATAATTTGAGGGATTTTGGGGCTTCAAAAAACCCCATTTTTCAGTCGGAATTTTGGGGTCATTTTTTGGGATTTTGGGGCTCTGAAATCCTGATTTTTAGTGGGAATTTTTGGGTCATTTTTAGGGCATTTTCGGTGAATTTTGGGGGATTTCGGGGCTCTAAAAGTTCCAATTTTTAGTGGGAATTTTGGGGTGAATTTTGGGGGATTTGGGGGCTTTAAAAATCTCAGTTTTGGGAGGGAATTTTGGAGTAAATTTTTTGGGATTTTGGGTGGAAATTTTGGGGTGAATTTTTGGGGATTTTGGGGCTCTGAAAATCCCAATTTTTAGTGGAAATTTTGGGGTTTTTTGATGGATTTTAGTTGGGAATTTTGCGGTGAATTTTTGGGATTTTGGGTGGAAATTTTGGGGGTTTTGGAACTTCAAAAATTCCAATTTTGGGGTGAATTTTGGGGATTTTTGAGGCTCTAAAAATCCCAATTTTCAGCGGGAATTTTGGGGTAAAATTGAGGGATTTTGAGGCTTAAAAATTTTCAGTTTTCAGTGGAAATTTTCGGGTCATTTTTTGGGATTTTGAGTGGAAATTTTGGGGTGAATTTTTGAGATTTTTTTGGGATCGAAAAATTTTAATTTAAAAAATTAAATAAATAATTATTTAGTTAATTTAATTAAAATTAAAATAAAATTAAATTTCAATAAATTTTCAGCTCGCCGGTTTTTGTTGTTGTTGTTTTGCTGTCGCCGCGGTTGTTTTTTTTTTTTTTTGTGGGAGTTTGAGGCGGTTTTTGGGAAAATTTTTCCCCTCAGGTTTTGCCGATTTGGGGACTTTTTTTCTTTTTAAAGCGATTTTTTTCCCCAAAAAATGTCGTTTCACCCCTCTAAAATCCCCATTTTCCCCCCTAAAATCTCCCTTTCTTCCCCAAAATCTCCATTTTCCCCCCAAATTTCCGTCTTATCCGGCAAAACCCCCCGCGCGCCGCCATCTTGTACGGCAACCCCGAGCGGCCAAACCACCCCAAAGCCGACAAATTTTCCCGTTCCCCCCCCAAAATCTCTATTAGTCTCTCTAAAATTTCTTTTTTTTCCCTTAAATCCCATTTTTCCCCCCAAATCTCCATTTTCTTCGTTTTTGTACGGCAAAAAACCCCCGCGCGCCGCCCTCTTGTACGGCAAGATCCTCCGGGCGCCGCCATTTTGCCGCCCGCTCCTCACCCCTCACACCGCGCCGCCATTTTGTACGGCAACCCCCAGCGGTCAAACCACCCCAAAACTCCCTAAATTTTGCCGTTTTCCCCCCAAATTTAGAGTCGGAGATTTCCATTTTTATCTCTAAAATCCACTTTTTCCCCCAAATCCCCTTTTTCCACCCAAATCTCCGTTTTCTCCATTTTGTACGGCACGATCCTCAAAACGCCGCCATTCTGTCGTCCTCACGTCTCCCTCAAACAGCGCCGCCATTTTTACGGAAACCCCCAGCGGCCAAACCGCCCCAAAACCTCCCGATTTTATCCGTTTTTTCTCCAAATTTAGAATTGGAAAATCCAATTTTTATCTCTGAAATCCCCTTTTTCCCCGAAATCCCCTTTTTTCCTCCCAAATCTCCGTTTTCTGTATTCTGTATGGCGAAATCTCCGAGCTGCCATTTTGTCGCCCTCACACCGCGCCGCCATTTTGTACGGCAAGCCCCGGAGGCCAAACCGCCCCAAAACCTCCCGATTTTATCCGTTTTTTGCCCCAAAAAACGAGTCGGATATTTCCGGTTTTTAATTCTTTTGAATTTTCCAGGATCCCCCCTCAGCCCAACGTGTCTTTCCAGGGTCTTTTCGGGGTGTCTGAGGGCGCGGCCGGAGCGGCCCCGGGGGAGCTCAGCCGGTTTTGAGCGAAGGTTTGCCGGAGAGGGCCTGATTAAACAAACAAAAAAACCCCGAAATAAATAAAAATGTAAAAATATCATTCTGGGGAGGGATTCCCCCTTCCCCCAAATTTTTGGGGGTTTTTTTTGGGAGGGGTTTTTTGATCACCTTTGGCCGCCAGCTGCAGGTGGTTCCGGAGGCGCCAGCGGCGCTGATCGGCCTCGTGCGTGGCCTTGGCAAATGAGGAGACAGGGGAAGGAGGCAGCTCTTAGGGACAGAATTATTCCTTTTATCCTCTCTATGCCTGTTGAAGTACTGCCTTGCCTTAGGGGGATAACTCAAGCAAACACCTGTTGGATGCCATTGTGTTTTCAGGGATGATTTAGGGATGGCTGCCCATTTCTAGTGATCCTGTTCAGAAGTGGTTTAAAATGTACAGTAGTGTAGGCGGAAAGTCAAGCTAGAGCTGCTGTGACAGTGCTTCCATCATCTGTCAGCATCCTGAGTGTTGTGAGCTAAACCTGAAATTTGATTTGAACTGCCTGATATCTGCCAAGGGGCAGGATATCATTGCTGGAGAGAAATCCTCTCATCTTCCGCGACTCCATCCCCAGTCAGATGGAAGAACAGGTTGGTATCCAGAGGTGAATGGCACTGGACCTTTACGGGGCACAGAAATCATCCATATCCCCATGCTTTTAAGGAAAAGGATTCTGAGCAGAGGGCCCTTTGGCTCTGCGGCAGAAACTGTTTGGAAAAAGTTGCTTTAATAATAAGATTCTGACTGAAGAGTTTTGCAGACGATGGTTTGCTTATGGAAATGGTCAAGCGGTCGTTCTGGTATTTGGACACCAGGTTACAAAAAGAGAAAAACTACTGTATCGGTGTACATGAAGTGAATGAAAAAGTAGATTAAAGGAAAAGTTCAGAAGCCAAAGCTGGAGAGAGGTTCAGAGTAACCCAAAATTGCCATCCAAGATCTTGGGGAGGAGGGTTGTAACCTTTCTGAGGTATTACTGTGCGTGTACTCCCTAACGAATACATTGGGTATGTTAGACCAAACCAGACAATTAATTTTTAACACAGAAGGACTTTGAGGACAACTCTGACACCCAGAGGAAAGAAAAGGCTTAATGGAAAGTTTCCATCTTCGAATCACTGCTAAAGTAGAAGTGCTGTTTTGTTAGTGGAAAATGTCAGTGAAATTTCAAATAATTGTGTATTCCTGAGAGGTGTCACTACAGTAAATCCCCTTTGTGGAATAGTTAAGTCACAATTGAAATTTGGTGCTGTGCAGTAGTCCATTGTTCTGGTACTTAAACTCTTTAGGGAACAGTCCCCATAAGGGGTAATGATTTGCTGGTGGCCAAGAAATGTATTTTCTGTATGATCCAGGTGGAGAAGTAAAGGAAGAAATGCTGTGAAATAGACACATTTTTTGTACACCTGAAAAGAGACTTGGATGTGATATGCAGGCAGATATCAGCTTTAAATTCGATGTAGTCAATGTTAATGGTATTAACATAGAGATCTTTATCAGCAGAGGTGTATTCAGGCTTCTTCTATTTTCCTGTCCATTTGCTTCAGTGTAGCAGTGTGAGATGAAAGCCCAAGGCTTTGCAGACTGGCTCCTCATTTGTGCCCCAGTTACTGACAGCTGGGACAGTGGAAATTCTCCTTGCAGTGGCCTTGTTTTAAACACCAAGATGAAAATATAATGCATGCTTAGAAGGTGCAAACAATGTCTAGTCTCATTTCACTCAGTGAAATTTGCTCAGCTTCATCTTGGAGCACTGGAGATATTTTAGTATTTCAAAGTGTATCAAACTATTTGCCCAGTATTTGGAAAAGCTACTCAGATTTAGTGGAAATGTTTCTATTTCAGACCCAAACCACTTTGATATTTGTTAATTTTATTAGTGTATTGAAGTTCATTGACACTGGGAAAAGTGATCCTGTTTCTTCAATTGATAACACCACAGGAATTGCCTTTTTATTAATCTTTATTTGGATGCCTCCCTGTCCCTATGGAACAATGGGGTTGAAGATGCAGTGAGTTAGAACACTGGAAGGAAAAGGCCAGGCTAAATATTCCTTGAAATAAATAGGCCTCTTTCCCTTGACTTCAAAGGAAAAAAAAAAACCAACCTAATTAAATACAATTGAGGGGAAGAGGAAAAAAAAATGAGAACCTTTGATTTGAACACACTTTGGAGCAGAGCATGGAGAGATAGGAGAATGATCTCTGTGAGATGAATAAGTTGCCTCTCCTGCTGCATTTGTTTTGGGGTGGGTGAATCATTTCTTGAGGATTCTGTTTTTAAAAGTTGGATTTGACTTGGTTGATATTCCTTTCAGCATCTAGATTTTCTATTTTGGCTTGTATTTTTCATACAAGAACCATGTCGTTAGAGCAGATAGCTGGTCCTGCAGTACAGGCAGATCTCATAAGGGTAGGAGGATAAGGAAATACACCGGAAAGGACAATATTGAAGATTTTATCAAGTTTGACCTCCTGGCAGTTGAAGCAAGTTGTTCCTCAAGGTCTTGTGGCAGCTGTTTCAAGTGAAGAGAGCACGAGTCACAAACACTGTGAAGTTCTCTGACTGATTCTAAACAGGGTAAAGAATTAGCCCCTTCACCATCACGCCTGGATTTTTACCTGGGGAGAATGTCTATGGAAAAAGATTGTGGCTGTTGTGAAGGAATAATGTCCAAGGCAGCCGAAAATCTGCGTTGGCTGATGTGTTGTGTGTCCTCCCTCCTCCCAGTGTTTTCAGTCAGTGTGTCAGAGCCTTTCCTGGCATGTGAGACATTCCTTGAAGTGTTGAAATGGTTCCTTGGGACTCCCTCACTCTTGGCAAAAAAAGTAGGAGGAGTGTTGGGGGTTAGGTTTGTTCCTTCTTTCTCTAAAGAATTTTTTCCCGACACGTTACCAAGGAGACCAAGTGTTGGATACTTGAGAGTACTTAACCGAAACAAAGAGGTGGACAAAGGTGGAAGGGGGAGATAACGCAGGTAAAAGACAAAGCTTGAGGCAGCTGCGGGCTTTTCTTTCTCCGGCGTTCGGGGAGACGCGTGTCTGCCGCTCCTCGAGGAGCTCAGCCGCCGCAGAGCACGCCGAGCAGAGAACGGCTGTTGCTGGCTGGAGGAGTTTCACTGTGGCCAAAGGGATCCAGTCCTGGGAAATCTACTATCACCAGTTCAGCCTGAATCCTGAGTTTTCCCGGCCACCTGCGGGAGCTGGTCCAGGCCCTGCCTCGCCTTCGGCGCTGCTCCTCTTGCTGCAGCGTGACCCTGCACCCCTGCGCTGCCGGGACATCCTGCCCCTGCCTGCCGGGACACCCTGCCATCCCAGCGACCAGCCCGGGACTTTTCCACTGTTTCAGCTTGGTGCTCTGAGGATCCTGCAGGGACAGCGAAACCAAACTGCCCTGGGTTTTGTGAAACAAAGCCCTCAAGGTTCTTGGTACTGTTGTCGTTTGTCATTAATGCTGCAGTTGTTTGGTGGGGGGGAGTTTTTGTGTTTGTTTGCTTTGTATTACATACTAGTAAAGAACTGCTATTCCTATTTCCCAAATCTTTGCCAAAGAGCCCCTGATTGTAATTTTACCTGGCAGATACCTGTCTTCCCAAACCAAGACAAGGAGGAAGGACAAATCTCACTCCCTCCGCTTCCAAGGAGTGTATATTGTGTGTTGTATACTCCCTTGGGGTGTTTGCCACCTTTCCTGAGGGTGAACTTGTAGGATTTGTTGCAAATTTATTCACAAGAAATGTTGTGTGTACCTATTAGAGTTTTAGAGTGAGTTAGGGATTTGGCAAAGGTGAATTGTTTAAGTTGAAAATAATTTTTGGGTGTAACAGATCAACCCCTGCATACTACAGATAAAAATACTTGCAAGAACCTTTCCCTTTTTCATTTATCATTATGCACACTGCTTCACTGGAAAAGGCCTCACAGGATGTGTTTGGAGAGGAGCCTGCTTTTCCATTAAACAACAAGGAATATTTTACTTTTGAAAGAAAGAGACAAAAACATGCCATTTTTTTTTTTAATGGCACGTTCTTAGTTATCAGATTAACAACATTTTTGGAGGGGTATTCAAGCAAGTATTAAGCGTAAAACATACAAATAAACGTACTCTGACTTTCAGCAATCCTTTAAGAACTGGAGACTTCTCTTAAAGCAGGATCCCTTTCCTTCTGGGTGGATCACCTTTAGGTATTCCTCCAAACAAGCTGCAGCTGTCCCATGTGACACTGGCAGGGGCAGCTCTGGGCCGTGTTGCTTCCCCAGGAGTTTTTGGCGGCTGACTCTTGCTTAGGTAATTTAGTAATTGTGCTGCCACCTTCGGGATCCCCAAAAGGTCTGTCTCCCACATGCCTGCATGTTGCAAGACTCTATTTCATTTCCATATGTTCCTCTTTTCTGTGCACGATTGGTCTTTGGACGGATAAAGGAGGGGTTTTAGCACCTGTTAATGAATTAATTAAATGGTGGATGTACTGATGTAATCTCTACAAAATGATTCTGTTAGATACTTTGGAGACTTCTGTTTTGCTTGTGTGATCTTTACTATTTGAGGGAAACTTTGAAACTCCTGATGGGCCTTGAGTGATTTTTACTTCTTGGACAGACCGTGCTTCTCTTGTCTTTCTACTTGTTGTCCCCTTAATTTTAGCCCCTAGAGGGCTAAACTTTACAGTTTCATTAAATAAATCATAAATACTTCAGTTTATAAATAATATAGATGTTCATTGTATATTTTTATATAATTTAATTTT
Organism: Chamaea fasciata; assembly: GCF_029207755.1. Lineage (NCBI taxonomy): Eukaryota > Metazoa > Chordata > Aves > Passeriformes > Sylviidae > Chamaea > Chamaea fasciata. The sequence continues at coordinate 28,660 of NW_027094683.1, forward strand.
GTCCCCTACAGGGCTAAAATTTGGAGGGTGAGTGCTGCTCTTCAGGAAAACCTGGTGATGGAACAAATGAGGTGCAGCTGGCATCAGTCAAGGTTTCAGTTAGACAGAGTGGAAACTCTGCAGTTGGACCAAGTGCCTTCATCAGAGCAGCAAGTTCCAGAGCTCCTTCACTGTGGCACCTTCGGGCTTGGTGGTAGGAGAACCTGACACAGTGAGTGTAAAGCAATGACAGCTGGGCTTGCAGAGTCTGGCTGAGTAAAATCTGGTCTAAGTTCTGTTGTTTTACAGAAGAAAAATGTTGTAGCTGATCTGTCAAACACAGTAGACTCAAAGTGAGGGCCTGGCAGTGACTCTGTAAGAAGAAATGGTTTATAAAACAGGGTAAAAAAGTGGGAGCTGGCTGCTGAAGATTGATAGCAGAGATTTTTTTTGGCTTGGTTGTCGCACTAGTGATTCCACGTGGTATATTTTGATGCTTTTCAGTTTAGATTGCTGTACAAGTATGAAGTTAAGGCATTAAAAAAAGACCCTCAAATTTGTCTCTTCAACGGGCTCTAGTACAATTACGTGGTAGTAAATGCATCAACAAATATTGGTTTTAGTTATTTTTTGAAATAGCTCTTAAAAAGCATCCCATATCTTGAGAATTCATTGGAGCCTTCCTTAATTGTTTGGCATTTCAGTGTGTGTAGGCAGTAGAGCATGTGAGCAGCTGTAACCACGTTCGTGCGGTCAGTTTTGCAAATACATGAAAAAACTTGCTCATGGGAGAGTCACAGCCCACTTGTGTTTACAACCTGAGACTGGTACAGTGAGTAAAAACAAGCTGGGATACTTGTAGGAACAACAAAAACCCAGGAAACCTTGAGAAATCTTTGGAATCAAAATCATTGTGTGTTTATGGCCAATGCAGTGCTAAGAGAGCCAGGACATGTGGCATGTTAATGTTTGGGTTTGGTTTTTTAGTGTCCACTTAAAATTAGTAACATGGCTCAGATTTTTCAATACAGATCTCTTAGGTACTGGAGGTAGTTAAGTGTGTCATACTAAACACTCTGGGAGTTGAAAATGTTGCTTTGTGTGAGTATTTATATTTTCTGAAACTCAGCTGTGCATGCTTTTTGTTCGCCGTTGAAATGCTGTAACCACAGCTGAATTGAAATTGGTCGGTCCAAAGGAGCTGATACAATTTTATCTGTTTGCTCATCTAACTTAGAGCAAGAAATAGGCACAGACTATGGACTGAGGGATGTTCACCGGTATGTTTGAAAATTTGTGTTTGATAATTGAAGTTAAATATCATGAGAAAACCTCATAAACAGGGGTGAAATTCAACATGTAAAGTGCTTGTTTTCCTTTGTGGCCTCGTGTGAACTGTCTTGCAGATCAAACTTCTAACTCCTTCTATGTGAGTTAGCATTAGCAATAAGTGGCAAAGTCCATCCTGTTGTTAAGAATTTGGATGCTGTGTAGGGTAAATCCACCTTTTCCCCCTATTGTTTGGCCTCTCTTCTTACCATTTCTGTAATCATCAATGATTGAGTAAATCCCCAGGAGCATTTTGTGGTAGTGATGCAACCACACTTGCCATTTTGTGAGTGTGTGATAAATACGTATTAAATGGTACCAAATGAGCTCAGCAGAGATAACAGGTTGTGTGCTTTTCTCTAGAGGCAAGAACACCAGGTGTGGCCTGGTGTTGGGATCGTGGATCACAGGAATCAGTCGATGACCTCAGTTTTAAAACACCAGTCTGGCTGCATTTGGTCTGCTCTGCTGTCCTCTGGAATCTCTGCTGTATGTGCAACTACAAACCCTTGGTTTATAAATTTACTTAAAACATTACAAATCTCATACTGATGTAAGACTGCTCCTCCGAGGAAAGGTTTATTAAAGAAACAAATCTTACATGAGAAGACTGCAGAGAAGAGATGCATTTTGCCATAGCTGTATGGCTGAACCTATGGGGGTGGACAGAAATTCTGAATCTTTTCTTCCGGCCCCTGTGTTGGAGGAAGGGTTAGGTTGGAATCCTGCAGTTTTCTAAAGTAGTGTCTTGGAAGAGAGAGGAATGAGTCCCAGGCTGAGCCTTCCTTTAGGAGAGGAGCTGCAGGTATCCCGTCATGCCGTGCGCCGCTTTGCGCCTCGGTGTATCCCGTCATGCGCCGCGCCGCTTTGCGCCTCGGTGTATCCCGTCATGCCCTGTTCCGCCGCTTTGCGCCTCGGTGTATCCCGTCGTGCCCCGCGGCGCTCTGCGCCTCGGTGTATCCCGTCACGCCCCGCGGCGCCGCCTTGCGCCTCGGTGTATCCCGTCATGCCCTGCGGTGCCGCTCTGCGCCCCGGTGTATCCCGTCATGCCCCGCGGCGCCGCTTTGCTCCTCGGCGTACAAATGACGTCACCCGCGCTTATTTCGCCGCTCATTTGCATAAGTTTACATAAGGCTGGCGCCTCGGTGAGGTGGGCGGGGTCTGAGTCACGCCCAGGCCCCTCCCAGTACAAACCAGTAACTCCCAGTCCCCGTGGTCAGTGACGTCATTCGCATTTATTTGTGCTCTCATTTACATAAGTTTGCATATCGGCGCGGTGGGCGGGGTCAGAGCCGCGTTGGCCCCTCCCACTTCCTCCCAGTAGAACCAAGTAACCCCCAGGCCCCGCCCAGTTTGCCCCGCCCTTGTTGTCGCTCCATAAAAGGGAAGGGGGCGTGGCTTGATGAGGGGCGTGGTCGGTTTACATGTGGGGGAGGGGCAAAGGGTAAACCACGCCCAGAAACCCCGAAACCAGTTTAAACCAGTATAAACCAGTAACCCCCAAACCCACTCCCAGTCCATCCCAGTATAAACCAGTGACCCCAAACCCACTCCCAGTCCATACCAGTATCAAACCAGTAACCCCCAAACCCACTCCCAGTCCATCCCAGTATCAAACCAGTGACCCCAAACCCACTCCCAGTCCATCCCAGTATAAACCAGTGACCCCAAACCCACTCCCAGTCCATCCCAGTATAAACCAGTGACCCCAAACCCACTCCCAGTCCATCCCAGTACAAACCAGTAACCCCCAAACCCACTCCCAGTCCATCCCAGTATAAACCAGTGACCCCAAACCCACTCCCAGTTCATCCCAGTACAAACCAGTAACCCCCAAACCCACTCTCAGTCCATCCCAGTATAAACCAGTAACCCCCAAAGCCACTCCCAGTCCATCCCAGTACAAACCAGTGACCCCCAAACCCACTCCCAGTCCATCCCAGTACAAACCAGTAACCCCCAAACTCACTCCCAGTCCATCCCAGTACAAACCAGTGACCCCAAACCCACTCCCAGTCCATCCCAGTATAAACCAGTGACCCCAAACCCACTCCCAGTCCATCCCAGTACAAACCAGTGACCCCAAACCCACTCCCAGTCTATCCCAGTATAAACCAGTGACCCCAAACCCACTCCCAGTCCATCCCAGTACAAACCAGTGCCCTCCAGTCCCCATTCCAGTGCCCTCACCTGTCCGTACTGGTTTGAACTGGGATCTCTCGACGCTCGGTGACCTCCAGGGAGCGGCTCAGGGCCAGGGCCTGGCGCTGGGGGATACTGGGAGTTACTGGTTTATACTGGTTTGTACTGGTTTGTACTGGTTTGGGGGTTTTCCTTACTGGTTTGTACTGGGAGGGGCTTTAGGGGTCACCGGGATGAACTGGGAAGGGATTTGGGGTGACTGGTTTGTACTGGTTTATACTGGTTTGGGGTTTTTCTTTCCTGGTTTGTACTGGTTTGTACTGGGAGGGGGTTTGGGGGGTTTTTTGGGATTTTTGGGGAGAATTTGGGGATTTTGGGGATCTAAAAATTCCAATTTTTAGTGGGAATTTTGGAGTCATTTTCTGGGATTTTGGGGCTCTGAAATCCTGATTTTTAATGGGAATTTTTGGGGTGAATTTTTGACGTTTTGGGAGGGAATTTTGGGGATAATTTGAGGGATTTTGGGGCTTCAAAAAACCCCATTTTTCAGTCGGAATTTTGGGGTCATTTTTTGGGATTTTGGGGCTCTGAAATCCTGATTTTTAGTGGGAATTTTTGGGTCATTTTTAGGGCATTTTCGGTGAATTTTGGGGGATTTCGGGGCTCTAAAAGTTCCAATTTTTAGTGGGAATTTTGGGGTGAATTTTGGGGGATTTGGGGGCTTTAAAAATCTCAGTTTTGGGAGGGAATTTTGGAGTAAATTTTTGGGATTTTGGGTGGAAATTTTGGGGTGAATTTTTGGGGATTTTGGGGCTCTGAAAATCCCAATTTTTAGTGGGAATTTTGGGGTTTTTTGATGGATTTTAGTTGGGAATTTTGCGGTGAATTTTTGGGATTTTGGGTGGAAATTTTGGGGGTTTTGGAACTTCAAAAATTCCAATTTTGGGGTGAATTTCGGGGATTTTTGAGGCTCTAAAAATCCCAATTTTCAGCGGGAATTTTGGGGTAAAATTGAGGGATTTTGAGGCTTAAAAATTTTCAGTTTTCAGTGGAAATTTTCGGGTCATTTTTTGGGATTTTGAGTGGAAATTTTGGGGTGAATTTTTGAGATTTTTTTGGGATCGAAAAATTTTAATTAAAAAAATTAAATAAATAATTATTTAGTTAATTTAATTAAAATTAAAATAAAATTAAATTTCAATAAATTTTCAGCTCGCCGGTTTTTGTTGTTGTTGTTTTGCTGTGGCCGCGGTTGTTTTTTTTTTTTTTTTGTGGGAGTTTGAGGCGGTTTTTGGGAAAATTTTTCCCCTCAGGTTTTGCCGATTTGGGGACTTTTTTTCTTTTTAAAGCGATTTTTTTCCCCAAAAAATGTCGTTTCACCCCTCTAAAATCCCCATTTTCCCCCCTAAAATCTCCCTTTCTTCCCCAAAATCTCCATTTTCCCCCCAAATTTCCGTCTTATCCGGCAAAACCCCCCGCGCGCCGCCATCTTGTACGGCAACCCCGAGCGGCCAAACCACCCCAAAGCCGACAAATTTTCCCGTTCCCCCCCCAAAATCTCTATTAGTCTCTCTAAAATTTCTTTTTTTTCCCTTAAATCCCATTTTTCCCCCCAAATCTCCATTTTCTTCGTTTTTGTACGGCAAAAAACCCCCGCGCGCCGCCCTCTTGTACGGCAAGATCCTCCGGGCGCCGCCATTTTGCCGCCCGCTCCTCACCCCTCACACCGCGCCGCCATTTTGTACGGCAACCCCCAGCGGTCAAACCACCCCAAAACTCCCTAAATTTTGCCGTTTTCCCCCCAAATTTAGAGTCGGAGATTTCCATTTTTATCTCTAAAATCCACTTTTTCCCCCAAATCCCCTTTTTCCACCCAAATCTCCGTTTTCTCCATTTTGTACGGCACGATCCTCAAAACGCCGCCATTCTGTCGTCCTCACGTCTCCCTCAAACAGCGCCGCCATTTTGTACGGCAACCCCCAGCGGCCAAACCGCCCCAAAACCTCCCGATTTTATCCGTTTTTTCTCCAAATTTAGAATTGGAAAATCCAATTTTTATCTCTGAAATCCCCTTTTTCCCCGAAATCCCCTTTTTTCCTCCCAAATCTCCGTTTTCTGTATTCTGTATGGCGAAATCTCCGAGCTGCCATTTTGTCGCCCTCACACCGCGCCGCCATTTTGTACGGCAAGCCCCGGAGGCCAAACCGCCCCAAAACCTCCCGATTTTATCCGTTTTTTGCCCCAAAGAACGAGTCGGATATTTCCGGTTTTTAATTCTTTTGAATTTTCCAGGATCCCCCCTCAGCCCAACGTGTCTTTCCAGGGTCTTTTCGGGGTGTCTGAGGGCGCGGCCGGAGCGGCCCCGGGGGAGCTCAGCCGGTTTTGAGCGAAGGTTTGCCGGAGAGGGCCTGATTAAACAAACAAAAAAACCCCGAAATAAATAAAAATGTAAAAATATCATTCTGGGGAGGGATTCCCCCTTCCCCCAAATTTTTGGGGGTTTTTTTTGGGAGGGGTTTTTTGGTCACCTTTGGCCGCCAGCTGCAGGTGGTTCCGGAGGCGCCAGCGGCGCTGATCGGCCTCGTGCGTGGCCTTGGCAAATGAGGAGACAGGGGAAGGAGGCAGCTCTTAGGGACAGAATTATTCCTTTTATCCTCTCTATGCCTGTTGAAGTACTGCCTTGCCTTAGGGGGATAACTCAAGCAAACACCTGTTGGATGCCATTGTGTTTTCAGGGATGATTTAGGGATGGCTGCCCATTTCTAGTGATCCTGTTCAGAAGTGGTTTAAAATGTACAGTAGTGTAGGCGGAAAGTCAAGCTAGAGCTGCTGTGACAGTGCTTCCATCATCTGTCAGCATCCTGAGTGTTGTGAGCTAAACCTGAAATTTGATTTGAACTGCCTGATATCTGCCAAGGGGCAGGATATCATTGCTGGAGAGAAATCCTCTCATCTTCCGCGACTCCATCCCCAGTCAGATGGAAGAACAGGTTGGTATCCAGAGGTGAATGGCACTGGACCTTTACGGGGCACAGAAATCATCCATATCCCCATGCTTTTAAGGAAAAGGATTCTGAGCAGAGGGCCCTTTGGCTCTGCGGCAGAAACTGTTTGGAAAAAGTTGCTTTAATAATAAGATTCTGACTGAAGAGTTTTGCAGACGATGGTTTGCTTATGGAAATGGTCAAGCGGTCGTTCTGGTATTTGGACACCAGGTTACAAAAAGAGAAAAACTACTGTATCGGTGTACATGAAGTGAATGAAAAAGTAGATTAAAGGAAAAGTTCAGAAGCCAAAGCTGGAGAGAGGTTCAGAGTAACCCAAAATTGCCATCCAAGATCTTGGGGAGGAGGGTTGTAACCTTTCTGAGGTATTACTGTGCGTGTACTCCCTAACTAATACATTGGGTATGTTAGACCAAACCAGACAATTAATTTTTAACACAGAAGGACTTTGAGGACAACTCTGACACCCAGAGGAAAGAAAAGGCTTAATGGAAAGTTTCCATCTTCGAATCACTGCTAAAGTAGAAGTGCTGTTTTGTTAGTGGAAAATGTCAGTGAAATTTCAAATAATTGTGTATTCCTGAGAGGTGATTTACTACAGTAAATCCCCTTTGTGGAATAGTTAAGTCACAATTGAAATTTGGTGCTGTGCAGTAGTCCATTGTTCTGGTACTTAAACTCTTTAGGGAACAGCCCCCATGAGGGGTAATGATTTGCTGGTGGCCAAGAAATGTATTTTCTGTATGATCCAGGCGGAGAAGTAAAGGAAGAAATGCTGTGAAATGGACACATTTTTTGTACACCTGAAAAGAGACTTGTATGTGATATGCAGGCAGATATCAGCTTTAAATTCGATGTAGTCAATGTTAATGGTATTAACATAGAGATCTTTATCAGCAGAGGTGTATTCAGGCTTCTTCTATTTTCCTGTCCATTTGCTTCAGTGTAGCAGTGTGAGATGAAAGCCCAAGGCTTTGCAGACTGGCTCCTCATTTGTGCCCCTGTTTGAGGCAGGGAACAGGTAGACCTGAGAAACAGTGAGAATGCCAGCACAGGGGCTCCTGCTGCACGTGCTGATGCGTCCCTTGTGTGGGATGGAGAGTGCCCACTTGGTTTGAGGATTTGCTTCCAGGCATCTGATTTCTCTGAGATGGTGTCATTTTCTCTGTAAATGTGCCTCTGTGGCTGTAGCTGCCAACAGTTTAGTCTGAACAGTATTCATCGGTTTGATTGTTTCCTGCTCCCTCTGACTTTGTGGTGCACAAGTCGACCTAAATGTCTCAATAATGAATTATTGCTGGGTGATTAATCAGCTTCCCCTGCTTTAGACAGTTGCCTCCTAGAACTTACCATAATTCACCTCCATCAGCCAAGACATACAGACATTAATTGCCTCATAATATTGTCAGGAAGATGTCAGGTAGTACTGACAGGGTGTGAGTGCGTCTCTTTGATCTAAGCAAATTTTGTTAGTGTTTTGCCTCTAATCTCATTCTACACATTTATCTTGCCGGTGCCACGAGCTGGACTGAGGACACATCATCAGGGTGCAGTCAGGAGCAATCTGTCCAAATGAACAGTGATTTCACATTTGCAGTGGGAAGTGAGTAATTCCCCAGCAGGTAAGTCACAAAACCAGTTACTGACAGCTGGGACAGTGGAAATTCTCCTTGCAGTGGCCTTGTTTTAAGCACCAAGATGAAAATATAATGCATGCTTAGAAGGTGCAAACAATGTCTAGTCTCATTTCACTCAGTGACATTTGCTCAGCTTCATCTTGGAGCACTGGAGATATTTTAGTATTTCAAAGTGTATCAAACTATTTGCCCAGTATTTGGAAAAGCTACTCAGATGTAGTGGAAATGTTTCTATTTCAGACCCAAACCACTTTGATATCTGTTAATTTTATTAGTGTGTTGAAGTTCATTGACACTGGGAAAAGTGATCCTGTTTCTTCAATTGATAACACCACAGGAATTGCCTTTTTATTAATCTTTATTTGGATGCCTCCCTGTCCCTATGGAACAATGGGGTTGAAGATGCCGTGAGTTAGAACACTGGAAGGAAAAGGCCAGGCTAAATATTCCTTGAAATAAATAGGCCTCTTTCCCTTGACTTCAAAGGAAAAAAAAACCCAACCTAATTAAATACAATTGAGGGGAAGAGGAAAAAAATGAGAACCTTTGATTTGAACACACTTTGGAGCAGAGCATGGAGAGATAGGAGAATGATCTCTGTGAGATGAATAAGTTGCCTCTCCTGCTGCATTTGTTTTGGGGTGGGTGAATCATTTCTTGAGGATTCTGTTTTTAAAAGTTGGATTTGACTTGGTTGATATTCCTTTCAGCATCTAGATTTTCTATTTTGGCTTGTATTTTTCATACAAGAACCATGTTGTTAGAGCAGATAGCTGGTCCTGCAGTACAGGCAGATCTCATAAGGGTAGGAGGATAAGGAAATACACCGGAAAGGACAATATTGAAGATTTTATCAAGTTTGACCTCCCGGCAGTTGAAGCAAGTTGTCCTTCAAGGTCTTGTGGGAGCTGTTTCAAGTGAAGAGAGCACGAGTCACAAACACTGTGAAGTTCTCTGACTGATTCTAAACAGGGTAAAGAATTAGCCCCTTCACCATCACGCCTGGATTTTTACCTGGGGAGAATGTCTATGGAAAAAGATTGTGGCTGTTGTGAAGGAATAACGTCCAAGGCAGCCGAAAATCTGCATTGGCTGATGTGTTGTGTGTCCTCCCTCCTCCCAGTGTTTTCAGTCAGTGTGTCAGAGCCTTTCCTGGCATGTGAGACATTCCTTGAAGTGTTGAAATGGTTCCTTGGGACTCCCTCACTCTTGGCAAAAAAAGTAGGAGGAAGAAGGACAAAACTCACTCCCTCCACTTCCAAGGAGTGTATATTGTGTGTTGTATACTCCCTTGGGGTGTTTGCCACCTTTCCTGAGGGTGAACTTGTAGGATTTGTTGCAAACTTATTCACAAGAAATGTTGTGTGTACCTATTAGAGTTTTAGAGTGAGTTAGGGATTTGGCAAGGGTGAATTGTTTAAGTTGAAAATAATTTTTGGGTGTAACAGATCAACCCCTGCATACTACAGATAAAAATACTTGCAAGAACCTTTCCCTTTTTCATTTATCATTATGCACACTGCTTCACTGGAAAAGGCCTCACAGGATGTGTTTGGAGAGGAGCCTGCTTTTCCATTAAACAACAAGGAATATTTTACTTTTGAAAGAAAGAGACAAAAACATGCCATTTTTTTTAATGGCACGTTCTTAGTTATCAGATTAACAACATTTTTGGAGGGGTATTCAAGCAAGTATTAAGCGTAAAACATACAAATAAACGTACTCTGACTTTCAGCAATCCTTTAAGAACTAGAGACTTCTCTTAAAGCAGGATCCCTTTCCTTCTGGGTGGATCACCTTTAGGTATTCCTCCAAACAAGCTGCAGCTGTCCCATGTGACACTGGCAGGGGCAGCTCTGGGCCGTGGTGCTTCCCCAGGAGTTTTTGGCGGCTGACTCTTGCTTAGGTAATTTAGTAATTGTGCTGCCACCTTCGGGATCCCCAAAAGGTCTGTCTCCCACATGCCTGCATGTTGCAAGACTCTATTTCATTTCCATATGTTCCTCTTTTCTGTGCACGATTGGTCTTTGGACGGATAAAGGAGGGGTTTTAGCACCTGTTAATGAATTAATTAAATGGTGGATGTACTGATGTAATCTCTACAAAATGATTCTGTTAGATACTTTGGAGACTTCTGTTTTGCTCGTGTGATCTTTACTATTTGAGGGAAACTTTGAAACTCCTGATGGGCCTTGAGTGATTTTTACTTCTTGGACAGACCGTGCTTCTCTTGTCTTTCTACTTGTTGTCCCCTTAATTTTAGCCCCTAGAGGGCTAAACTTTACAGTTTCATTAAATAAATCATAAATATTTCAGTTTATAAATAATATAGATGTTCATTGTATATTTTTATATAATTTCATTTTGTCCCCTACAGGGCTAAAATTTGGAGGGTGAGTGCTGCTCTTCAGGAAAACCTGGTGATGGAACAAATGAGGCGCAGCTGGCATCAGTCAAGGTTTCAGTTAGACAGAGTGGAAACTCTGCAGTTGGACCAAGTGCCTTCATCAGAGCAGCCAGTTCCAGAGCTCCTTCACTGTGGCACCTTCGGGCTTGGTGGTAGGAGAACCTGACACAGTGAGTGTAAAGCAACGACACCTGAGCTTGCAGAGTCTGTGGCTGAGTAAAATCTGGTCTAAGTTCTGTTGTTTTACAGAAGAAAAATGTTGTAGCTGATCTGTCAAACACAGTAGACTCAAAGTGAGGGCCTGGCAGTGACTCTGTAAGAAGAAATGGTTTCTAAAACAGGGTAAAAAAGTGGGAGCTGGCTGCTGAAGATTGATAGCAGAGATTGTTTTTGGCTTGGTTGTCGCACTAGTGATTCCACGTGGTATATTTTGATGCTTTTCAGTTTAGATTGCTATACGAGTATGGAGTTTGTCTTGCCCTCTCTTTGTTGGGCAGCTTTATGGCCATGATACTCAGTAAATGATGAGCTTTCTTTAGGTTGATTTATACTGTTGGCTGGGGATTATTTGTGGGGTTTTTTTCTGCTTGAGGTCTCAACCATTAACAAACGTGTGCTGGACTTCAGCTTTGTACATAAACCTCCAAAGTGGGAAAAAGGCCTCTCATATTTCCTGTATTTCTGTTATAAAGTAGCTATAAGTGGTACAGTTTTGGGGGTGAGTGACTCACTTCTTGAGGATTTTATTTTTAAAAGTTGGATTTGACTTGGTTGATATTCCTTTCAGCATCTAGATTTTCTATTTGGGCATGTATTTTCCACGTTGACTTTAATGATCATAGTGTCAAAAAGTCAACATGCTGTTGTAGAAGTGAGAAGTTTGCCTGAGTGCTTGATTCCAGGGAGGAGAAATAGAAGAAAATAAGTAAATACTGTTGCAATTTGTTTATTTAAAAGCTCTATTCAATACATTTTTTACCGTGTTGCTTGCTGAGTTTAATCAGAGTCCGAATAGATTTCAAACCTTCTCTCCAGTTTTAGGAAGCTTGGAGATGGCAATTTCAAGATTACCTCATCTTGTTGGCGTGGTTTCTTTCTAGGAAGTCTGAATGGTACATCAGAATCTACTTTGTTTTTCCAGAAGCATCAGTACTTCATGGTATTGTGGAAAAGTTCAAGTCATTACCGTGCCAACCCGTCACAGTTAATTTTTTGGCAAAATGAATCCATACCAACACATGGTTTCAATCGATTTCTTATGCAGATTCTGCAGTAGATGTGCAGATCTGTTGATTAGCTCAGCCTGTTGGAAGAGTGGGGTCTGCCCCATTTGTTGTCCTTGGGGACAGTCATGGCTGGGTTATTTCTGTGGGCCTGTCAGCTCACAAGGAAATTCCCTTCAGCTCTTACCCTGACTCAGATCAGCATGAGGAACATCATGACATTATAGTTATTTTTTTAAAATGTTTTTAATGTATTTTCAACTTGTACTGGTGCTGCATAAATTCATTCAGAGTCTCTGTGGAATGCTGAGCACGGTTGTGGTAAATGAGTTTTGCAGGTGTGGATTGGTGGAATTGCAGTTTGCCCTGCAGTGTGTTTTAGTCTCCTTTGTGAGTGTTTCCCCACCCCTCACCTGGCTGTAACATGTATAAGTGCCCAAGTGAGCAGTTATTTACCTGTGGCAAGTCTGTTGTACCTAAACTCAGGAAATTGTGCACCTCCTGGCCCTATTTACCTTGATCTTATTCCATAAAATATTCCTGCTCATAATCTGCGCAGCTCAGAGGCACGGAAAGATGATCTGCAAAAAGAGGGAATACTTGCTCTGAACTCTATGGAGGCCCTCAGGAGTCATTCTGATTGATGTCTAGGGATTTCACAAGGATTTGACCTGCTTGATCTTGAGCTTGTAATTAATTGTCAGAGCTGCTATCAGCTTTAGAAATGGGTTTCTACTAACTGGCCCAAAATAGCGATGTTGGGCTTTGAAACTGTTGCCGTTTATGTGTGAAATCAATTGCACCAAGAGCATGTTGTTTTCATCAGTAACAAAAAGGATCCTGTTCTGTAATGTCATCCCATCTGTTAGAAAATGTTAGCACCTCTCATTTCACAAGGCTTTTTTTTTTGTACACGGCAAGGATGCCTTAAATTTAGTCACGTGCAGGAAGAAATCTGCACCTGGATACTCGTTGTAAAGGCACTAGATATGTGTGATTTCTCTGTATTTTAACACTTACTTGAATACAATAGATGAAGCTGGTCAGATGATGAAAGGGCTCTTTGGCTATTGAAAGTCCTCTTGCCACCTCATCTCTCCTACTGTCAGTGTATGCCTGATAGTTAATAATAGCTTGACACTGGTATAGTTTCAAGCTATTTTTTGCCCATTTCCCTCTTGGTTGCCATCAAAAGAACAGGTTCTATTAGGGGAGCCTTTCTTCCTGCAAGTAAATCGATGTTTAGTGAAGAGAAAATGCATGGCAGTGGTGGAAACTTAGCAGAGCTTCCTGCTCCTGCTGCACTGCTCATCATCCCATTTATCCATGGGGAAGGAGGGCAGTGTCTCTTTAGGATATCATGCCCTGACTCGGGGAGATTTACCTGGTGGTCCCACCCCAGAATGGTCCATAGGAAGCCTGGCAGGCTGCCAATTTCTTGCTTAGACCGAGGAATCTAAGGGACTAAAACCAGGAGAATATGTTCTGTCTGTGTTACATGATAGACATGAGCAACGTGTTATCACAGAGATGTGACAGGGACCTCGTTAGGCCCAGCAGATGTTTTAGTCCTGGCTCTCCTACTCTGAATGTGAGAGCTGGAAACATGCTGGCAGTGTAGTGCACATCCTCAGAGGACGGAAGGTAATTTGACAGCTCACTGTAACCCTCTTCAATAATGTTGACTCTTCTGGCATCGGTTTGTTGAGAATGTGGCTTCTCATGTGGAAAACCGAGACTTTTTGTAGTAAAAATAAGGATTTCTTTTCCTGATTTGTTTTTTTTTTTTTTTTCTGGCTTAGGTTAGAAGAGAGAAATATTTGAATGTAGCATTGACGTGTTTGATTTCTAAACTTTATTTGGAGACTTTGAAAAAGTGAAAATACGTAAGCATTATTGAAGGAATAAAGTGTTCTTGTTTGATGCATTCGACTGTTCTTTTCTTTCTGAGAATCTGTGTTTTTAGAGATACCAGGCAGCTCTTTTTCCTTTAGCAGTAACGGAGTCCTGCTGTCTGTCTCAAGAGAAGGCAAAAAAGGTCAGATAAGAACTGTTTAGATAAGATAGGTGGTGAACCAGATGAGGAGCTGCGCAAAACTGAAAACAGACAAGTAATGTTGCTCTGTCCCTGTCCCCCAAGTCCAAAAAATCCTCTCAATGCCCTCAAGCTGCTGTCTTTGTGAAGGGCATCTTTTGTCTTGAGTGCAAGTTTAGAAAATGTTTTGTTGTACTGGTTATGCTAATTAAAGCGATGTTTGTTTTCCAAGACTGCGATTCAGAGGGCTGTCCTGCTCTGCATAATTACCTGTCACAGCAAAGAGAAAATATTAAGATGGGAAACTGAGATTGGTGTAAAATTCTGTCTTATCTGCAAGGTGTATCAGCAGTGTATTTCATAGAGCTTGATTGTATCCAAGATTCCAGGGGGCTCCTGGTGTCAGGTGAGAATCCTTCTTTATGGAAAGCACTTGCTCTTTTCCTATTGATATTGGTGAGCCAAAGAAACTGTTTTTTGCTGCTTCTTGTAGCAAACCGAGTGGGAAATGTGAGATGTAACAGCACTGCCTAAGCCTCTCTGGCAGCCTCATGCAGTAGCCTGCTTTTAATATTGGTTGGTAAGATGACAGCACTTTGCTGCCAGTCTGTGAGGTATCCATGTAAGGTGGGTTATCTTTGCTCAGGTGCCTGGAGACTTGTTCTTACAAGAGATACAAACAATGCATTTGAGAATTTGGCACATCTGGGACGTTTTATCTTGCTCTTGGAGAAAAAGGTCAAATGCTCCACAGCCTGTTTCTCTTAAATAGCAGAAAATCCCAGCATGGATTGAAGGTTTGACCCCCATTAAAATACATCAGATCTAACATAGCTGTGTGGTTTTAGCTGTGTACATAAATACATAACTGCAGATGAATATTTAAGCACTCCTAGTGTAAATAGAAATACGCAGATGCACATGCTAGGCATCCTCATGCATGCCTACAGCTGCAGAGAAAATGTACAGCAGGCAAAGGACTTTCGGATACAATGAAATGAATGGCTTTATCAAGATCTTAGTTCCTCATTAAAAATACTGAGAAGTAGAACTTGTATGAAAGACTAAAGCTGGGATTTCAGATTAATGTGTGTGGATAGTCAAGATGAACTCAATTCTGAAACGTAAGAGTGTCTATGGAGATCTGTTGAACTGTGTTCATATATATCACTGTTTTTTCTTGTCCCAAGTTTTTTTTTTTAATTTGGGTTTGCCATTGCAGTTTTAGGAAGGTTAATATTTAGTGCAAGTTAGAAGTCCTAAAGAAAACAATTGTTTTAATACAAGACATTTCTCCCATTGTTTTAAGAGGAAAAAATGATCTTGTGTCAATGGTATGGACTCTTATCCTCCTGCTTCAGTATTCAATTATTTTGATTCTTCTAAATTTTCAGCATCATGTGCACATGAAATTGGCCTCTTAAGTGATAGATATTTTTTGAAGGTTTGCTCAATTGTGCGTTCAGATTTTTCATTCACCTTCTGGTGGCTTGGCTGGGTCTGCATCCACAAGTGCAGGAACTGAACTATCATTAGCAAGTGGTGGTTCAGTTTTTCCTCTTCTGCTCTTTGTGGCCTCTAAATTTTTCTTGTCTGCTGTCTTTGCAAACCAGTTTTTCTGCAGGGTCACTTTAATTTACCCAGTGTAACAAACCTGAGTATGACAAATGTGTGCATTAGGGAATGTGTCTTGCTGGTTGTGGCCATCAAAATAGGTTTCACATGGTAGAAATTTGATAGTATATCTACAGTTCTCAAATCTTACTTTTGCCAGTGTCCTTGAGTTCAGTTTTTTAACAGTCACAATGAGTTACTGACTAGCTGGCATTGAAAAATTTGACTTTATCCTCAGGGGCCACTGTAGGCTTTGTTCTGATAAATACTTGCCCAAACGTCCCCATTATTTTTTCTTCAAGACAGAAAATGTGACACAGGGTGCTGTGCCTGTTATCTCCCACCTAGACTTGTTTGGTTGTTTTACTTTCTTTTTATTGTTGTTTTTTTTTTTTTTTTCCTTTGAGAGAAACTTCAACCTTTTTATTCATTGACCTGGTAAATACTTTATCAATGTATTAAGGTCCTTTTGTTAGTGTGGATTTTTTTTAAAGTTTAAAATTAAAGTCAGTGAAATATTCTAATTGTATGATTTATATGGTTGGTTCTACTCTAGAAGAAAGCTTAATTGTTGAAATATTTCTGAGTTCCTGTGTGCTGATTTCTTGAGTAGTCTGTGCTAGGTCTTGAGCAGAAACTTGCAGAAGAGCTGCAGGATTGAAGGAGAGCAGAAGTGACACAAAGTAAAGCTCTCTTGGGAAATCTTATGGAGGTTAAGCAAGTGCAGCAGGATTTGAGCAATGCTGCTTAGTCCATTTGTTCATGTGTGGATGCCAGGGTGGAGGAGACTGGAACTGGGAGCCAAGATCGCTTAGAGGTGTGTCTGTGAGAGAAGCCAACTGCAATCTGCTGGTTTCTGGTGACTTTAGAGGTCCCTGTCCAGTATTAGTCCTGTCTCGTACTGGAGCAAACTATTGATCACCTGGCCAAAAATGTTGCTGCTTTAAAGAACTTCCCCAAACTTTAGGGAATAGTGGGACTGTCATTAAGAAAGAGATATAATTCCAAGCACTTTCTCTTGGTTTTAAATGCTGACTTCATGGGGTTTTTCCCCTAAGAGTAGGAGAGCTTCATGTAAGTCTTGAAACTGCTGGTGGTTGATAGGCTTTTATTTATTTAATCAGGGCAGTGCATGTTACAGAACTGACAGCAAAGGGATCAGGACTGGAAATATTTTTTCTAGACATCAACATGCTGCTGTGCTGTTGGGAGAAAGGGGAGATTGCTTTGCCAGCACCATCTGGGAGCCTCTGCTTGGCTGTATGGTAGGCAGACCTTTTGTGAATCAGAGGAGAATTGCCTTTGGAATAAAGCCTCTTGGTGGCAGGTTTTTTTAATCTGCTGCACTGACAGAATTGCTCCATCTTGTCCTCTTACTGCAAGCGTGTGTGCCAAATCTGCCTGAAGGGCTCTGTATCCAGGAGAGAAGGAAATGGTGATGCCTCTGAAAGGTGCTTGCCTTCTTTTGCGAGACCAAATAAACTTTTGGTGGCTTTGTGGGGCTGCAGTCGGCGCTCTTGGGTTATATATTCTTCTTATATAAATGTAGTACACACTTTAAATTTATTGTTGGAGGAAAGAATAGAAATGTTGGCTGTGACTTGCAGAGGCAAACAGCGTATGCTGTGTGTATAATTGTCAGTTTCCTTAAAACTTATGTTTCAGAGTCTGTTGCTCCTCAAGATGGTGGCAGAGATACCGGAGTGCCCCTGGTGGGCTTCAGGGGTGGAGGGACGGATGCAGTGTTTGCCTGTGGAAAAGGTGGGGTGGCGAATATATCGAGTTGTATGAAATGGCATTTACAGAACTTGCAAATAAGAGCTTCAGCTGTTCAAGCTTCCTGCCCTGAAGTGTTTGTGATTTAGTCTCTCCTCTCTGAAGAGCACCTAGGTAGGTTTTTTTGGTTTTTTTCCCCTGTGTGGGGCAAGGTGGAGAAGAAAGAAGCAGGTATGAAGAGAGCAAATTTAACAGCCAATATTGCCAGCAGCAAGTAACATCTTCAAAGTTTACCTGCAGCTTGTAAATTAAAAATGCCAACTCTTCCTTGCGCTGAAGTCAAGCAAGCAGCCACCAAACATACACCTGGTGAGTGCAAGGAGAGATGGCAGACATTTTAACTGGTACCTTTTTCCAGTGGTCTTGAATTAATGTACTTCCTTGAATGATCCAGGAGCATTTGTCCACAAGTCCTGAAGGCCATCTGCAGTTGCTTAAAGTATTTCCAGTGTTTTTCTTTACTGCAGCTCCAAGTTGGTTGGAACCAGTATTCTATCTGCCTTTGGAAAAAATGTAGTAGATTCCAGCAGAAATGAAATTTCTCTATGGAAATACGAGTGAGGAAATTGAGGCTTGAAAACACTCCAATTCAATTGTGATTGAAGTTCAGTCACAATTTGAGCAATGAGCAACACGCTGGAACGTTCACATCTAAGTAGCATCTGATCTTGTAGGGCTTGGTAACGTGTTAGGGAAGATTTGAGTGGAATCCAGGTATTTTTGGGCAGTGACATTATTCTGAGGGAGTTTTGGATTCTCTTAGGCAGCAGTAGTACCCTAGTACAGCTCCTGCAGGCAGTGGTCTTGTTTCAAATACATCAGAACTTCATTTGCTTTACTGAATATGGAGCAATGTGGTATGAGGAGAAGTGGGTGCAGTTTGAAATAGAATTCCCGTATTTGTGGAATTTAGGTGTTATGCTGGGGAAGAGCCACCAAAAGAACCGTTAGACAAACAATGAAAATAGGCAAAAAGGTGTGGATTTTTGGTGTAGCTTGTCTCCCTGTTGAGCTAAAGAAATATTTCCAGATAATGTAGAAAGGGGCGATGATCTTGCTGCTGAACTACTCTGCCTGCAACAGCCTTCAGGGCACAGTGCTGAGCCAGATCATCAGTGCCATTTTGTAGCCTGTGACTGATAATCCAG
This sequence comes from Chamaea fasciata, assembly GCF_029207755.1. Classification (NCBI taxonomy): domain Eukaryota; kingdom Metazoa; phylum Chordata; class Aves; order Passeriformes; family Sylviidae; genus Chamaea; species Chamaea fasciata. The sequence goes on from NW_027094683.1 coordinate 46,955, forward strand.
GTTTCTTCTTTTCAAGGGATTGCTGAAGAAAGCATGCCTGAATTCCTTTAAATATTTGTGGTGACCAGTAGTTAAACAGGAGAGTGCGCACTTACAGATGTGTCAGTTGGAAAACTCCATATTAAGGAAGGTGAAAATGACTTTAAATACAAATATGGAACTTGGATGTTGACAGAAGTGCTGTAAAAAGCATTAAATGTTGGGAGTGTTTAGAAGACATGAAGGCATCAGGGGTAAGTAAGGAGCAGTGGGAAATGTCCCAGTGGCTCGTGAGAGCTCCTTGTGAATGGGCAGGAATGTTTAGAGCATGACTGAACATCATGAATGATGGGAAGGCATTGTATCCTGTGTGCTTTGTTTTAATAGCCACAAGAACACTATCAGTACTAAGGAAATATTCCAGTGAAAGCACTGCTGGAATAGTTTCAGAAAGTAATAGTCAGAACAGAGGATCTTGTAACCTTTCAAATCCTATTTTGTTGTATGACACTTCTTCGGATGGGAATGTTTTAAAATTGCTCTTAAGTACACAAAGATAACAAAACCTATCCAAACAAGCAAACTCCATGTACGTTTACATAAAACCCCCCAAAAACCTATGAATAGAAGCCTCCCATCAAAGGGGTGAAAATATTAGGACGAAGAATTCCCCCATGTAGAATAGCATTTCCAGGAACAAGAACTCATTGCTTAGAGCACCAAACAAATAATTTGTTTGTAGACAGAATCCAGAAATGCAGATCATTGTGTGCTATATCTTTGAAGCTGAGCGATATTTTCTTCTGATCATTACAAGCATATACACAAGCTATTTATACAGCTGGTACTAATGACTTAAACTTGTGATCAGTCAGACTTTTCTTTGGCAGTGTATCTGGTTTAAGGATAAATGAGCACAGGTGGTTGCAGAGTTAGAGCTGAAGAAGCAGAGCATTAGTAAGTGTTTGGCTGATCTTGATTGAGCCACAGTCAAGAGCAAAAGACCCCTATGAGCAATTACAGACCTATTGTTTCATAATTTATAATCACTCAATTGATTCGAATTTGATGGGCAGCTACTCTGACAACTTGTGTTTTGCTTTTCTTATTGCTTTTTCTGGTTTCTCTAACTCTGAAATGATACAAGATAGGAGGGCAAAGTAGCTCCTGTCAGTTCTGTTAAAAGGTTGTTCCACTTGACCGTTACGTACTATTTTTCCATCTTTGAAATCTTGGTTGAATGGATTATGGAATCACCGTTACGTATCAGTCATCAACTTAGGATATTTTTAAGTTTGTTTATTAGTCTTTGTGCTGTAAAGTAAGCAACTCAACGTAAAAACTAGTGATGAGGAAGAGTTGCTCAGTTATGGTAACCTACACTTTTCCCCTTCAATCCCTGTTTGTCTTTCATTGCAGTGACTCTCAGTATTGTTTCCAATAATCCTCTTTCCAATGGCAGAATAATGTTTTTAGTCTGAATACAATTCTTGCTATCATGTTTGATCAGGGATGGGCCTCCTGTTATTCTCCATGACCAACCACATTCTGCCCAAAAGATGTGTTGAAAATGTGCACTTTTTTGTGTGTCGGGCCAAAAAAAATCCCCAACCGAACATTTGTTAATCTTTGTGCTTTATGGGAACAGGTTGCTCCGTTGTCCTTAATAGTTGTGATGGAATGACCAAGCAGATTGTGGGTAAAGATACTTTTGGGTTGAGGTGGTTACACAATTAAATGAATAAAAGGTGATATTTCTGCATTGCCAATACATCAAAAGCTTAGAGCTTTTGTAGTAGAATTTTAATGAAATCCATAAGACACTCTCGGCTGAATTGACAAAGCCAAAACTATGCATCACCACTACTTCTGTCCATTTAAGTATTACAATAAATGTAAAAAGAAAGTCATCATTATCATTCAGAATGCTATGAATAGAAATTGGACGCTAACCTGGCTGGTGTAAGCATTTATAGTTCTAAGAGAGCGGAAATAAATCTAAATCCTCTTCCAGGTTTAATGACCAGGCAAATGTAGGGTAAAGGAAAACTTTGAAAGTTGTCGTAAGTTGAGTTTTGTTGCGTCTTTTTAGTTCTTGAATATCTTTTAAAGAAAGTCAAATCTCAGAGCTCTGAGACCACCTGTAGATACAAAGCCTTGAATCCTGTTTGCTGACTCCCAAATTCAAATCTCAACTTTGTGTGGACTGCCTGAAGCCACGAATGACACAGTGAGAGCATTCAGGCTCAAATACTCTCTGCTTTTCTCTAGCTCTAGGGGCAGATTAGGCAGCACTTCAAGTCATTTCTCTGGTTTCAGTCCTTCCACTCTTGTAAAATTCACTCTCCGTGCAAGTTGGCCACTTTGTTAATGACTGTATTGGAGTTCAGGCTGTCTTGTGGCAGTAATGAATGATAGTATCTTCAGAGCATGAGCAATAAGTTTTTTTCTTCATCTTTTAAGTGTTTAAGAAAACATGTTGATTGAAATAAGCTCGTTGCCATCAGTGAGACAAGAGAGAGAATGGTGTGCTTGCAAAAGAAAACAGTGCTCCAATTTTGTACTGTTCAGTAGGTGTTCTCGGCAATTCCCTTCTTCCGAGTGGCCAAGGATCAGAAGAGAGCTCCTGACCTTGTGCAGTTTTGCAATTCATAGATGTACAGCATGATTTAGGATTTTGGAATTAAATGGCTTGAGTTTGCTAAGTTGTAATTGAGCTGTTGGATTTCATTCACTAAACATAGTCTGGTCAAACAACTGACCCGTATTTTGGTTGGTTATTTGATGTTCTGAAAAATAACCTGCCTTGTGAAATGCAAAATTGAGGTCAAGCCTTTCATGCGCCTCATTCAAAGGAGCTTTTTGCTCAAAGTCACTTGAATTGAGCCATGTCTTGGTACTGTGGGCAGTTTGTCTAGAGCTAAGGATTATGGTTTATTGTCTTTGAAATCTATTTTTCTGTTAAATTCTCAATGAATACCCTCATCTGAAAGTAGATGTAGTGGTGGCATTTACCGTTAAATTTCTACTTCTTGCTCAAAAGGTCTGTCTGAACTTCTCTGTCTGGTATTGACAAAGTTTACCTTTTTGTCTGAAAAGATCCTTCATAGCATTTGGTTAGGTATTGTTCCTGCCCCATCCCAATATAAGCTTGCAAAAGAAGGAGGTCGGAGAGAGCTTTTAGGGATATGTTTCTCCTCCCTTGCAGTACTATAGTGAGAACAGTTTTTCATGTTTTGCTTCATTGCAGGGAGGTACTCTTTTGGGTAGGTTGTATAACGTGTAAAACCTTTCACTTGCGGGTATAATAACTATGGTAAGGAAAGAGCAGTGAAAGGCAGCCCTGTTCAGTTCATGTCCCGGTCAGCACTGACAGTTGTGCTTCATGCAGATTCTCACTGGGCTGATGGGCTTTGGTACCAAAGCACTGGGTCTCTCATCCTTACGCTATTGATGGTGTGACTGAACTGCTCCCTGCTCTGGCTGTGCAGTTTGCTTTCTTGACAAATATCCCCTGCTCAGGAAAATGGGCACTTCTGAGGGAGCTGCTGCTGACAAAATACCTTCAGTTGCTTATCCTTTTGAAGTAAGGTTTCTTGAGAACCTCAGGGAAACAGTCTGTTTAACTTTTTTCTCTTCGCAGACAGTCATGTTTAGTGGAGAGAAGTATATCAGCCAGATGCCGAAGTGGTAGTAGTAGTTTAGGCTGTAAATTCATAAAAGTCACACCAAACCATGTGCTCTGTGTTGGTAACATCAATACCCTTGCTGGTTTCTAAAAAGTATTTGTATTTCTGCATAAAAAAAATAGCTTCTATGAAAGTTGACTCAACTGCTTTAGAAATCTTGTTTTGCTTCCTTTGGATTCACTGTGTGTTTTAGAAGCTCTTAGGAAGGGACATGGTACAATCTGGTCACACTCGTAAATAATTTGTAAATATACTTCAGGTATAGAAGCTGGAGAATCATTTTCCTCTTTGGGGAGTGCATCTGATTTTGTATCAGGAGGTGAAAATGATCTGATGAGTGTGTTACTTATATTAAAAGGAAGTGTGCTGCCCTGTGGTGGAAAGATTGCTGTTCAAACATCTGAAGACCAGCCTTTCAAATTTTTGGAAAGTAAGATAAAGCAATTTTACAGAGATTTATGCACCTTGAGAAAAAGTAGATGTTGAAAAAGTACCATTAATATTGTATTACCTAGTAATCAGCAGTAATGAGGTAGAAAACCAATTTGTGATGCATTTTGTGGTCACAATTTTTGCAAATGAGCCTTCAGTAGCAGAGCTAGATATAAACCATTTCTGTCAGTGTCTTGGAATTGAGATTTGTGAAGTTTTATCTGTGGTGGGTTTTGTTACTGTTTTCTTACTTCCTCTGGCAACTTTTGTAATTTTGTGATACTCTAAAAGAAAGCACAGTTATCCGTGTGTTTTCAAATGGACCAAGAGGCTTTTCGTTCATCTTTGAAAGGTTTACAGTAAAATGAATTTGATTGAATCTTTCAGGGGGTTTTTTTGTATGCACAATTCAGCAAAAAAAGTCTTGGTAATTAATTGCTGTTTCTGATCCACAGGCTGTTTTTCTCCAGTCAGACAGTGGTTCAATACCTGCTTTAGATGTTTACAAATCAGTGAATCAATGACACTCAGCTGTGCATTTATTCTCACTCGAGCAGTGCCCATTCCTACAGAAATGCCCAGGAGAAATACCCAGCATAGAGCAAGCAAGACCAAATGTCACTGGTCAGAAAGGGGGGAATGCTTGAGAAACTGCTTAAAGCTTTCTCTCCTGTCCCTTAAAGTGTGGGAGTGCCTTCCTGTCCTTTCCCAAATTCCTTGGTGTTTCAGGCATTATTGAAATCACTGATTTGGATTTCGTGGCGAGTGATGGGTTTAAACCTCCTACAAACTAAACCTAAATGTCAGTCTTGGATAGTGCAGAGAACAAAGCAAGTGAATTGTGTGGACAGCTTCAAATTGCTGATGTCCACCAACAGAATTAGTCAGAGGGAAAATGTTAATTACTTAAAAAATTTAGTAATTCTAAAAGCATAAAGGAGAAGCTGTTTTCAGAACGGATTAAGCCAGTCTTTGAGATAGGACAATTACTAGGATGCTCAACAAAACCAGCATTTGAAAGAATTGTCTAATGTAGCAATTGCACTTAGGGTAGAATGCAGTTTTCTCTCGTTCTGACAGTATGCTGGATGTAGGAGGAACAGTGAAATTAAATGTGGAAAAATTTAAGTTAGTCACCTTAGCAAAGACAGTTTTCTGCACCCAAACAGAGGAATTTGCAATTCTGCATGGAATCCATGAGGGACTTTGCTCCCAGTACTTCCCCTTCTTAAAATGGCTGCAGATATCAGGTAATATGGGCATTTTAAACACTGGCTGGGTAAATCATCACACTCTACACAGAGCAGCTCCTGTGCATCAGCTGCCTCATGGGAAGAGTCCCTGAGCAGCCACTGGCCTTTGTTCCTCACAGTTTGTGCTGTGGAGCTGCTGATGTGCAGATACACTTGTCTGGTTTTCTGTGAAATCCTTACAAACGTGGATCCCAGTGAGTTTGGATTACAAAAATAACTCGTTCCTTAAGCCATGTTGCAACTGATTTTAAACCTAACTGCTACCCTACATTGACATGTTTGTAAGGCAGCTGTGTAGAGTACACTGAACAAGCAGAAAGGACATCCAACTACAGAATTGCCGTTGTTATGCCCAATGTCATCCATGTTCACGTGCATAAACATAGTGTACAGCAGGTAATTTTCCATCTTGCTTGCCTGTGGTCTGTAAAAATATTACAGTTTCTGGTTGGGACTGAGACATTTGAAAGCATCCACGTGGTTAGTGGAAATGAACGGCAGCTTTAATGATTAAGCCACTCGGATACTTGCTGGCTGGCACACTTACTAACATTTTATAACCAGTTTTAGTCCACTCCTCTTTATGGGAGTTGGGAGGGAGAGTAAAATTCAGGTGTATATTTTTTAAGGAGAAATAACTGATCAGTAGGGAAGTTCAGTCAGAACTTGAGAGAATTGCTCACCTACAATTAAATTAGTTCAATGTGATGCGTAAAGCTTCATATGCAGTGAATGTCTTCTACCAACATCAAACCAGGAGTGTTTCAGCTGGAGTATGTAACAGCTCAGTTACAATTATGTGCTGGTAAATTAGTGTCTCATCTTCAAAAAAAGAGCTTTTGTTATTTATTTATTGGTAATACTTGGATTCTGTGTCATCCTGAAGTTGTGACACAGTTTGGAAATCAATCCTTAGTGGACCTAGAGGTAGAACAGACTGCATGAGTTGTAGGACATGGCTGTGATTTCTCTGAAGGGGGAGCAGTTTTTAGTGTAGCTTAATGACACCTGCAGTTCTTGGGTTTGGTGAAAATACACAGGTATAAACAAGCCCTTCTCTTAAGTAACTGCAAATTGCATAAATCTACATCTCCGAGTCTGCTGTATTATCCTACCACTAGTGATTTAAGGCTTGAAATAACAAGTATTTGTGAAATGGATTTAGAAAAGTTGCCTTATCACTGAATTTATATTTTTTTTTTTTCTCAAAGCCTTTGACCTTTGGCATTGATATTTTATCATGGGGGAAGGTGTTTCCAGCAGGCAGTGCTGGTGTGGCTGTGCATGCGGGTGTGTGCACACAGCCTGGTGTGGACCCTTGTTTGTTCTGCAGGTGTCCTGTTAGCTTGGCTGTTTCCTTCTCCTTCAGCTGTAGGACAGGATTTTCTCATTGGCTTGTTCCCTCCTTAAACTGTCTTTCTCCCCCCTCTGAGGTGTTGCTGTGCTGCAGTCTCCTTGTGAGGTTTAACAGGCTGCAATTAGCCCAGACACAGGAGTCGGGGTTGTCTGGGGCAGCACGATTCCAGTGATGAAAAGGCATAATAATAATTCCCCCTCAGTTCACTTGCACTTGGTGCTGTTTGATCCTGCGACTCAATCAGGAGTGGACAACAGAGCTGTATTTTCTGCTCACTTTGCCTGATAGTGACTGATCTGATTTCCCCCATGTCTGTAATTAATTTTCCCACAGAAGTACGCTTAGGTTTATGGCTTAGATAATAAGTGCTGGTGACTTGTGCTACTGTCTACTTGTTTTAATCCTTTTCCACGTCTAGATGGACTAAACAAATGCATCGTTGTTGCATCTGCCCTGCTGTAATGATTACTGTGGTGAAGACATTTTTTTTTAATTTTTATAAGCTGCTGTTTTATTTTGCAAGAAGTTATTGAATTACTCCTCCAGAAGGCTACTAAAGTAAGAGGTTTATGGCTTTTATTGTTTTTCTGTTATATCAAGAGTTAATGGACAAGTAGGTAGAAAGTACTGAAAATTTGGGTTCTACTGTAAAAATGGCATCAAACCCAGTCTTTCCTGGATACATTTATTGAGGTGTATAGTCCTGTGTAAAAAAATCCCAAGCATTAAAACCTGAAGCAAAATCGCCCAAGTCACGAGTAGATATCGAAGATAGAAGGCAATTAATATTTGGGAGAGCCAGTGAATGCAGCACGATGAGCGTGACAAAATGTCCTGGGAGTTGGGTGTGTGTAAGAGCCAAATCTGTGCCATTGGTTTATACTCCGAGTTTTCTGGATGAACTGGAAAGAAAGGCAGTATTGTTGTTGGGAAATGTAAATTGCTGTATTATTTAATTTCTCTCCAAGGGAAAACTTGTCTCTTCAGGAATTTCCCATCCAGTATTTACAGCTGATTCTATCACTTCTGAGTAAAGTTACTTTTCAAATTGTCTTCTTAGTAAATCTTTTTTAAAAAGTTGACTTTTTGCTAGAGTAGTTCAAAATGTGATGCTGTTTTGTGTGGTCAAAGATAGTTATGCTTGTTCTAGAAATTGTTTCATTTCCAAGGAAAACTTGTTGTAGGAGAATTTGAGTGAAATGACTATTTAAAGCTACTTGTCACAAGAGGAACTAGCTAGAGATTAACCTGTTGGAGCAGGACTTTTTTTTCTCTCAACTTCCATTTAGACTTCAATTTTATTATCCCTTTCTTTGGCATGAGTTCGTTTTCTTGTGTGCTTGCAGATAATAGTGACATCTGACTTCTCTCAAGACGCTTAACCTGCTGTGTTAGAAGGAAAATCTCTCCTGTTTCCATCAATCTTGTATGGCTGATGAAGAAAAAACAGTGGATATGCTATATTAGGGGGATGTATTTTTGTTCTGCTGTTTTGTTGTTGGACTCGTGTCTGTGTTGCAGTGTAGTTGTGAAAGAGATATATATTTATCCTTAAAATAAATAACTTTTAATATGCTGAAGTAAAAGTGAATTCTCATGCTAGGTCGTATCTATTTATCAGGGATAATTTGGTTGGTAGAAATGCTGAACACTGATTATGTGGCTCCTCTAACTGCCAGTGGGTTTCTGGACCTTGTCCTATAAAGAAGGTAAAGCTGAGGATGCCCTGGTATATTTGAAACGCTACTGAAACTTAACAGGCTTCAGTCACAGCTTTTAGGAGTTGAAGGGAGGTACTTCTTTCCTAAAATGCCCTGTTCCATTTTACAAGTGGCACAAAGCATGAGCGAGGCCAGGTCTGATAAAAAACCACCGTACTTAAAACTCTAGCAAGACCAAGTTCCTTTGCAAGTGAAGTTCTTGTATGTGGTACCAAGACCTGCATTTACATGCTTAGAAAAATCCTTTTTTAAAATTTATTTTTCTGTGTTTAGAAACTACCCTTGTTTTGCCACCCTAGTCAGCATAGAACAGTGTTTTGTGGGCTAGGTGATTTTGCTATTAAAATCTCATGTTATTGTTTTAAATGTGTTGTATTGAACAAAATAAAGCACTTGGCTTTCAGCAGTAATTTAAATAACAAATAGTTTATATATAAAGAACATTTCTTAAAATGCCTCCCTGAAAGTAGATGTTCCTAAATATTCAGGGAGACCTTACATCCTTTGTGATTAAGTAGTGCTGAAATTATTTCAAAACCTAAATTTTTGAAATGCTGCTGTAATTAATGATTAATAGGGAGCTTAAATCCAGCTAAGTATCTGCCTGAGAAGTGCCAGTGCTGCTTGGTTTTCTGTGTTTGCCTCTCCTAGCAATGCTTTTTGTGTTCACGTCGAAACTGGAGGTAAACAGTTTACAGATAAAATGGAGCCTCCTCCATAAAACTGCGGCACTGGGGAGATGTCAGGATACATCCAGGTTGGAAACAACCCCTGACTGTTAACAAGAACAAACAAAGCGTGTGACCCATGCCGTGCAGCTGGCGAGGGGGCTCGGAGACTGTGCAGTGATTCTCCCAGCCCCGGTAGCTCTGGCAGCAGGGCTGCAGCACATTTTTGGTGTGGATTTCCTGCAGGGCCGTGTTTATGTTGGAGGCGGCACACAAGCTGCTGTGTGGACATCAAATTATTCTATTGGTTTGAGGACTAATGAGGTTAAATTAGCTCAGTCGTTTACTGCACGTTTTGTTGAGGTTCAAGCTGTCCAGGCTGTTGCAGTTAATAGGAGCAGCCCAGAATGCTGCCGGTTAAATGTGAGTTACTCACCAGGGATCCAGAGTTCATTATTGGAAGGAATAGGACAACTTTACTCCTGAAAAAGTTCAGCTTGTTGGGAATACTCTTCCCTGTGTTGTTTGAGAGGCAGAACTGGAGAGAGTATCATTGATCAGCAGCACAGCAGGATACCTTGATGATAGGTTTAGGGTGGATGTACTGCTCTCTTTATACCTGTTGTACAGATAGAAGTATTGGTGATAAAATAAACTCCTTTGGGCCTTTGATTTGCATAAAAAATAATGTCCCGTTCACTAATGAAAAAATTATTTGGAGCTAGAGGGAAGTGAAGAGCTTGGAATGAGTATCTCTGCTTAAAAACCAAACCAAGGTAAAGGCAGCCAACTGAAGTGTCTGTCAGAAGAGCTGGGCCCTGTTTGGGAACACCTGGAAGAGACGTTCTTTTTGTCTTAATCTTCTTCCCTTTCTTTTCAGAAATACTACTTTTAGAGCTGTCCTGATAATACTTCCTAAGCCTAAGTGCATTGTATAACACATGGCATAAGTGATGAGAACATAGGCCATGGATCTGGTTCAATATTAAGGAGAGATTCTTGAATATACCACATTGGGCAATTCTTTCCATTTCTGGATCCTTGGCTTCTGTTGAATGGCAGTGCTACAATTGAGTGCGATTATGTGGGATATGTCAAATAGAAACTTTGACTCTATCACTGAATTAGGAAGGCAGAATAATACTGTGTTTTAGACTCTGTAAGCTTTCCTAAGCATTAGTTTGGTTGGCCCTGGGTGCTTGCTATGGTTTTTTAACAACAATTTGCCTTCTGTTTTTTTGAAGTTCAAAGACTCTCCATGGTTTGTTTGTGGGTTTTTTGTTTGTTTTAAATTTTTTATTGTAGTTTATTTGCTTTGCCATTTCTGTGCCTATTACAAAATACTGAGAAGCTGCTGGAGAGCTTAGTGATCCATCAGGACAGTTGGTGCGGTCAGTGACAACAAAGCCATCACCTTTGCAGGTCAGACAGTTTGGAGAAGTGAGTTCAGGAAGCAACCTTGAACACAAATTGTCCTCCTTATGAAAATGATGTTAGTGAGGCTGATGGAGCTGACAGGCAAAGTCTGCTGAAGGCTTTTTTTCAGGTGTTGTCCCTTTGTCACTTCTTAATTGATGCTCACGTGGGAGATGCTGTTAGTTCTGTCTAACTCTTCAAATGGGTTGGGAAGGTCTTCCTTTACTACGTCTTTGTGATCTCTTCTCTTACCTGTTTTACCTCATCAGTCCAGAGTGCTTCTGGACCAGAAAGCAGATATCCCATAGAATGGATGTACAAAAGGAGCTGAGCAGAGGTTTTCTGGTGAAACAGGATTTATCTGGAGTGGGGAAATGTGATTTCATAAAAATGGGAGCTTGTTTTGTATACTTCATTTCAGTGAAACTTTAAAGAGGGCAACCCTGCCACTCTCCCAGTTCCAGACTGTCAAATGTAGGAGGAGGGAAAGGGGAAGAGATCAAATCTTACATGTCATGCTTCTAGTTAATGCTCTGGCTTATTAAACCAGACTCTTGCATATTTCCTGGGGGTACATGAGAAGCAACCTAAAAACTCTGCACTCCTTTGGGAATAGTGGCCTTTCTGTGACTCGTGGAACAACTTCTGATCCTCCTGAATTTCATTCCATGTGAATGAAGGCAAGATAAAATCTCGGGCAAAAACTTACGGAATGTTGGAACAGCTCTGTTAAAAGCTCAGTAATAAAAAGTAATAAAACCGTGGGAGCTTTAGTTACAGCTTTTCAAAAGTTGCTTAACAGTGTTACATTTTAATTGATATTGACTTGGAAGGAAATGTTTTCTGAACAAAATTTAGCATATTCTTAATATTTGCAAAAGTCTGTTGGCCTTTGTAGCCACAAAGGCACAATGCTGGATCATGTTCAGCTGCTGTAACGAGCATCCCCAGGTCCCGTTTTGACTGGGCACTGTCCAGCAATTCTGCCCTTTTCCTGTAGCACTCCAGGAGGTTGTTGGGAAAAAAAAAGGAGGAAAAAAAAAAAAAAAAAAAAAAAAAAAAAAAAAAAAAAAAAAAAAAAAGAGGAGGAAAATAAAAGAAAAACAAGCAAACCAAAAAACACTGGCTCATGCAGCAACCCACTTGGATGTGTCTGCAGTCCTGGAAGCTTGAGTACCCTTTTTTCTCCTATGAATACACCTTGAGCTTGTTTGGGGGTGGTCTCACTTCCACGTGTCTGCAGTCCTGAACGTTTGACTACCCTTTTATCTCCTACAAATGGACCTTGAGCTTCTTTTTGGCAGTCTAACTTCCATTTGTCTGCAGTCCTGGAAGCTTGACCACCCTTTTTTCTCTAAAAATTGCACCTGCAGCTTCTTAGAGGGGTGGCACTTTCATGAGTCTGCTGTCAACAAGCTTATGGTCAATTTACAAATGAAAAAATGGTAGTCAAGCTTCCAGGACTGCAGATAGAGAAAAGCGACACCCCCCCAAAAAAAAGCTCAAGGTCCATTTGTATGAGAAAAAAGGGTAGTCAAGCTTCCAGGACTGCAGACACATGGAGGTGAGACCACCCCAAACAAGCTCAAGGTCCAATTTTTGGAGAAAAAAGGGTAGTCAAGCTTCTAGGACTGCAGACATATGGAAGGGAGACCCCCCCCTAAACAAGTTTAAGGCTTATTGTAGGAAAACATCAAGTAGTCAGGTTTTAGGATTGCAGACACATGGAAGTGAGACCACCCCAAACAAGCTCAAGGTCCAATTTTTGGAGAAAAAAAGGATAGTCAAACCTCCTGAACTGCAGAGACATCAAAGTGAGAACACCCTGGAAGTTTTGCTCCCCGTTTTTCTCCTACAAATGGACCTTGAGCTTCTTGTTGGGGATCTCACTTCAGTGTGTCTGCAGTCCTGGAAGCTTGACTACCCATTTTTCTCCTACAAATGGACCTTCAGCCTGTTTAGGGGTGGTCTCACCTCCATGTGTCTGCAGTCCTAGAAGCTTGACTACCCTTTTTTATCCGACAAAAGGACTTTGTGTTTGTTTTTGGGGGTCTCATTTCCATGTGTCTGCAGTCCTGGAAGCTTGACTACCCTTTTTTTTTATTATAAATGGACCTTGAGCTTGTTGGGGTTTTATGGGGACTAAAATCTCGAAACAGAAGGTTCATATAAAGTGTCTACTTAAGTAATCACAGTGTTCCGTGTTGTAAATGTTTGTATCAATTGTTAATGCTACGTCACACCTGTACCCTTGTTAATGCTCGTAGTTGCTCATGTCCCATTCCGTAGGGGCGTAAGTTACTGTTCCACGTTTACTAGGTTAAAGACATATTTAAAGACTTATCCATTTGTATCCGTTATTGTTCCAAGTTTGCATGTGAATAAGTTCATTTGTATACCTTTACCGCTCTCCCTCACCCCCCATTTCGTACCGGTGTCCATTTTGAAACTGTCTCCTTCCCATGGGGCCGTGCTCCCGCTGCTCCCCTCACACCCCTGATGGCAACACGCAAACCAGAGAACTCCCTGGGACTGCAGTGCCCACAGGAGGTGGAGTGGACACCTAAAAACCGGGGCAGCGGCTTGAAGCCAGCGCGCCCGTCCCGCCCGTCCGGCAGCGGCTGCGCCCTGGGCAGCGGCTTGAAGCCGCAGGGCGGGCGCCTGCGCCCCTCCCGCCCCGCCGCCGGCCGCTGCCTGTTGGCCGCGCTCCGGCGCCTGATGCGGAGCAGGATGTCGGGGCGGTCGCGGCGAAACCAGGGGTTCCTGTAGTGGAGCCAGGTGCCGGCATCGCCCGGCGCGGCTGCGCCAACCCAGCCCGGCCCCTTGCGGAAGCCGTAGCGGTTCAGCTGGCGCAGGAAGCTGCGAAACTGCGTGGCCCGGAAGGTGTGCGGGGCCGGCCCCTGGGAGCCGCCCGGGCCGAGCAGCTCCCGCTCCAAGAGGGAGCGGTCGATGAGCAGCCCCCGCGCCTGGCTGTCCCAGCGCACGGAGCGGACGCGGGGGCTGTTTGCCAGGCGCCACAGCTTGGCGGGGAAGGTGCCGGCGCTGAGCCCGGCGGGCAGCGGCAGCTCCGCCATGGCGTCCATCGCCGACTGTGGCCACAACGACCGGAGACCAACGGCCGCGGCTCGGCTCGGCTCGGCTCGGCTCGGCTCGGCTCGGCTCGGCTCGGCTCGGCTCGGCTCGGTTCGGCTCGGCTCGGCTCGGCTCGGCTCGGCTCGGCTCGGCTCGGTTCGGTTCGGCTCTGTTCGGCTCAGTTCAGCTCGGCACGGGAAGCCCCTGGGCAGGGTGGGCTCTGAGAGCAATGGTGGACTCTGTCCCCACACTGCATCCTGTGCCTGGATCACCGTCGGTGACGGAGGAAAAGGCCATTGCTTTGTCTTGGCTGGGGAAAGGATGAAAAGGGGACATTAGAAAGCATTCTTTTGGCCACCTTTTCAGCAGACTAACTGTTTTTTTCTCGCCATGTCTGCCTGTTTTTTGCAGAGTTGGAACATTTCTCATGATTCGCTGTCAGCAACAGCAGCAGGAAGGGGCAGTGATTTTGTCAGCATTGTCATCAAAACGCTAGTGCTGCCCCATGGATGGATGTTGCTTTATGCCAGGGATGAAAGGCCTTCACTTGTAGGGAGCTCATGCCGGTGTTTTCCCAAATGACGTTGCCATTTTCTTTCCTCAGGAATCGCTTCTTCTGTTTTTCCCCCCATCTGGGGAGATTTCCAATGCAAATGCCTCCTGCAGCCAGCTCCTGCCAATGCAGACTGACCAAGGAGATCTTGCAGTGGACAGAGACTCCCTAGAGCTGGTGTGGAGAGGTGAAGGGGGAAGGTTTGTCCTTTAGTCTTGAAGTCTTGTTGGGGAGCTGATTGTGCTTGGGGGGACTGACAAAAATGATGTGTCCTGAAAAACCACAGAGACTTTGGGGTTGTCATGTTGGGGCAGAAATTTCTGTCTGAGAACTTTTTGAAAAGTTTCAATTAACCTTTTTTTTTTTTTTTTTTTTTTTTTTTTTTTTTTTTTTTTCTTTTTTTCTTTTTTTTTTCTTTTTCCCTGCAGAGGTCCTTTTCCATACCTTTTGGGGAACTTCCCTCTGCTGGTCTCCCAGGTCAGGCCATTTCCCAAGGTTCCTTCCCAAAGTGAGGAGTAGCCCATGGCCTCCACTCTCCACTGGAACCAAAGGAAGCACAGAGCTTGCTGTTGTGGGAGAAGAGCTTCTCTTTCCTTTCCCTTTGGGGCAGGTTGGTATGTTCTCATTTGATAAAGGGAGGTTTAAACTCTGGAGGTGTTGCATTTCAAACTGCTCCAGCCTCGAGCTCTAGTGTGGGTATCCTTGGACAAAAGGCCTCCCTGTGTGAGCTCCCAGTGGGCTGGTTCAGTAAGGAAGTTGATATTTCAGGCTTGTGACTGCTGAAAGCAGTTGGTGTCTGGAGGTGTCCGGAGCTGAGAGCGACTACTTTTCTCGCCTGGCTGCAGAAAAGGTAGTTGGAAAGTGGGGATTGCACTTGCAGAGATGGCAATCGGGTGTTTTCCAAGAAATGGGCTGGCAGGGAGGCAGGTCTTGTGCTCAACTGGCTGTGTGTTTGTTTTGGTGGTGGGGAGATGTTGTAATGAATCAGCCGAGACTCCATATCCTTCATGCAGATAAAGCCAATTCTTTATTCACATCGCTTCTTTTGTCCAGTTTTCAGGGACCTCATGCACCACACCCGTTGGCGGGTAGTTTCCTTACTGCCTCATTTATTGGTCAGAAGGTCATTTGTGTGTATATGCTAAGTTTCAGGTTGTTTCCATTTTTCCTTGGTGGGTTCTGATGGAACAGAGCTAATATTTATGCAGATGCACTTGTTTTTCTCCCTAAGAATAGGCAGTTGTGTGAACAAACTTCTCTTTCTCTAAACAGTTTTCAACTGGGAACTTGCAAGCTATTGCTCGCTGCTTAGCTAAAGTAGCATGGCCTCATCCATATTCCATAAGACCTTTCTTTAATAACATTTTTTACCTGTCTGCAACAGGGAGAGTCACAGACACAGACACAGACACCAGCTGAAGCAACAGTGTCATTTACTATCATGCAGGAGTGCAAAGACAAATCAGAAAAGAAGGTGGTAAGCAATGCACCTTATCACTGGTACAAAAGGTTGCCTCTAGTGGTTAAGAAAGATACATCAGCAGACACCCTTTTTACTTTATCCTTCATCCAGATCCACTCATCAGGTGGGGAAAGCTGTCCCAGCAAAGCTCGGGAAAGTCACTGCGAGGAACTAGGAAATCCTACACTGCCTCCCCCTTTCTTGGCCACCAGGCTTCTGACTGCACTGTGAGAGTAGCCCAGCTTTGACAGTGGTGAACGAGCAGTCTGACAGACCTTCTGGGGCAGGAGATCTGATTTCCTTCTCCTCTTGGTTTTCTCCCTGAGCCTGTCCAGGGCTCAAGGAGGAACCAAGGCCAGATGTGGCCTTGTCTGGTTTCTTCATGCTGAAAGGTAAAGATGTGTTTCACCAATGAATGAATGCATAGATCCTAATGATAGTAACACTTGGTTAAGGAGCAGATCCATTGAAAGTTTGGTTGGAAGGGTCATCCAGAGGGCAGATTTAGCTCAGGGCCTGTTGTTCAGGCCTTAGTCCTTCAGTATTTTGTGGTGCAAATCAATGCCCTGGAAAGCTGGAAACAAATGAGTCCCTCTTGAGCACGTTTCAGAGCGGGAGCAGGATTAGCCCTGCAAGGCTGGGCTAGGGCCAAGAGCAGAGGGCCAGCAGGCTGCATTTGCCCAGAGGCAGCCGTCCAGACCAAGAAGGCCACTGGTGCCCAGGGCCTGAGGTGCCCGAGGCTGCCTCCCCGCTGTGCAGCTCTGCAGAGCCCGTGGAGCGCAGGGTCCCGGGCAGCCAGGGCGGCCTGGCTGCCTTGGAGCACGAGGAGTGTCCCAGAGAAGCTGCGGCCCTTTGCTTTTTAACTGTTGCTCAGAGTCTTGTCATTAGTCCACACTGTCTGACATGTTTTCCTTTCCTCTGGCATATTGAAGAGAGCTTTTTGAGAAAAGTGGCTGATGTAGCTTCTGCTGGTGCTGGTGCTTTTGTCTGCAGGTCAGGGCAGGTGGTTTGAACCAAGGACGGAGTCCGCAGTTAACACTGCAGTTTTGCCAAGCCAAGAAAACCATTCACAACTGGGTGACCGATGCTGAGCAGCTTTGCTAGTTTTTGGAAAGTTATCACCTTAAAAAACCCAACAAATGTTCCTACATGAGGGTACCAGCAGTGTACCAAAGATCCCAACTTTTTCCACCTCTTTTCTG
>NW_027094684.1:0-63715 GCF_029207755.1 Chamaea fasciata
CTTAGGTGTCCCTGGGGGTGCCCTTGCTGTCCCCTAGCTGTCCCTGGGGGTACCCTGGCTGTCCCTGGGGTGCTCTGGCTGTCCCCTTGGTGTCCCTAGGGTGCCCTGTCTGTGCCCTTGGTGTCCCTTGGGGTGCCCTGGCTTTCCCTAGGGTGCCCTGGCTGTCCCCTTGGTGTCCCTGGGGTGTCCTGGTGTCCCTCGGGGTGCCCTGGCTGTCCCCTATGTCTCCCTGGGGGTGCCCTGCCTGTCCCCTAGGTGTCCCTGGGGGTGCCCTGGCTGTCCCCAGGGTGCCCTGGCTGTGCCCTCGGTGTCTCTGGGGGTGCACTGGCTGTCCCTAGGGTGCCCTGGCGGTCCCCTCGGCGTCCCCGGGGGTGCCCTGCGTGTCCTCTAGGTGTCTCTGTGGGTGCCCTGGCTGTCCCTAGGGTGCCCTGGCTGTGCCCTCAGTGTCTCTGGGGGTGCCCTGCCTGTCCCCTAGGTTTCCTTGGGGGGCCCTGGCTGTCCCTAGGGTGCCCTGGCTGTCCCCTCGGTGTCCCTGGGGGTGGCCTGCCTGTCCCCTAGGTGTCCTTGGGGGTGCCCTGGCTGTCCCTAGGATGCACTTGCTGCGCCCTCTGTGTCCCTGGGCGTGCCCTGGCTCTCCCTAGGGTGACCTGGCTGTCCCCTAGGTGTCCGTGGGGGTGCCCTGGGTGTGCCTGGGGGTGCCCTGGCTGTCTTCTCGGTGTCCCTGGGTGTGCCCTGGGTGTCCCTGGGGATGCCCTTGCTGTCCCCTAGGTGTCCCTGGGGGTGCCCTGGGTGTCCCTGGGGGGGCCCTGGCTGTCCCCTAGGGGTCTCTGGGGGTGCCCTGCCAGTCCCCTAGGTGTCCCGGAGGGTGCCCTGGCTGTCCCTAGGGTGCCCTGGCTGTGCCCTTAGTGTCCCTAGGGGTGCCCTGGCTGTCCCTAGGGTGCCCTGGCTGTCCCCTAGGTGTCCCTGGGGGTGCCCTGGCTGTCCCTGGAGTGCCCTGGCTGTCCCCTAGGTGTCCCTGGGGGTGCCCTGGGTGTCCCTGGGGTGCCCTGGTTTTCCCCTACGTGTCCCTGGGGGTGCCCTGCCTGTCCCTGGAGTGCCCTGGCTGTCCCCTAGGTGTCCCTGGGGGTGCTCTGGCTGTCCCTGGGGGAGCTATGGCTGTCCCCTAGGTGTCCCTGGGGGGGCCCTGGCTGTCCCCTAGGTGTCCCTGGGGGTGCCCGGGTTGTCCCTGGGGTGCCCTGACTGTCCCCTAGGTGTCCCTGGGGGGGCCCTGGCAGTCTCTGGGGTGCCCTGTCTATCCCCTACATGTCCCTGAGGGTTCCCTGGCTGTCCCTGGAGTGCCCTGGCTGCCCCCTAGGTGTCCCTGGGGGTGCCCAGGCTGTCCCATAGGTGTCCCTGGGGGTGCCCTGGGTGTCCCTGGGGTGCCCTGACTGTCCCCTAGGTGTCCCTGGGGGGGCCCTGGCTGTCTCCTAGGTCTCCCTGGAAGTGCCCTGGCTGTCCCTGTGGGTGCCCTGGCTGTCCCTTAGGTGTCCCTGGGTGTGCCCTGGGTGTCTCTGGCGTGCCCTAGCTGTCCCCTAGGTGTCCCTGGGGGTGCCCTGGGTGTCCCTGGGGGTGCACAGGGTGTCCCTGCGGTTCCCTGGCTGTGCCCTAGGTGTCCCTGGGGGGGCCCTGGCTGTCCCCTAGGTGTCCCTGGAGGTGCCCTGGGTGTCCCTGGGGTGCCCTGGCTGTTCCCCCAGTGTCTCTGGGGGTGCCCTGCCTGTCCCCTAGGTATCCTTGGGGGTGCCCTGGCTGTCCCTAGGGTGCCCTGGGCTGTCCCCTCGGTGTCCGTGGGGGTGGCCTGCCTGTCCCCCAGGTGTCCTTGGGGGTGCCCTGGCTGTCCCTAGGGTGCCCTGGCTGTGCCCTCTGTGTCCCTGGGGGTGCCCTGGCTGTCCCTAGGGTACCCTGGCTGTCCCCTAGGTGTCCCTGGAGGTGCCCTGGGTTTCCCTGGGGTGCCCTGGCTGTCCTCTAGGTGTCCCTGGGGGTGCCCTGGGTGTCCCTGGGGATGCCCTGGCTGTCCCCTAGGTGTCCCTGGGGGTGCCCTGGGTGTCCCTGGGGGGGCCCTGGCTGTGCCCTCGGTGTCCCGGAGGGTGCTCTGGCTGTCCCTAGGGTGCCCTGGCTGCGCCCTAGGTGTCCCTGGGGGTGCCCTGGCTGTCCCCTAGGTGTCCCTGGGGGTGCCCTGGGTGTCCCTGGGGGGCCCTGGCTGTCCCCTAGGTGTCCCTGGGGGTGCATTAGGTGTCTCTGGGGGTGCCCAGGGTGTCCCTGGGGTTCCCTGGCTGTCCCCTAGGTGTCCCTGCCTCGCTCGTATCCTCGACTCCGCCTCCGGCGCCATGGTGACTCCCCTCCCAGTCTGGACCAGTGTGGCCTCACCCCCTCCCCTGGGGCCATCCAACCCATCCCAGTATAGACCAGTAAGGCACCGAGTGGCCACCATGGACCCCCACACGCCTGCCAGTTCATCCCAGTTCATCCCAGTCCACTCTTCGTCCATCCCAGGTTTCTCTGGTCACCCTCCCCGTTGCTCTCAGTCCATCCCAGTCCCGCAGGTGTTGGTGCTTGGGGCTTGATGAGCTGGTGCCTGTCCGCAACGTGGAGCGGCTCAAACGGGACCTCAGGGTGAGGGGGGCGCGGATTTGGGGGGATCCTGGGGGTCCTGAGTTGTCGTGGAGGGGGTTTTTGGGTTGTGGGGGGTCTGGGGAGAGTCCTGAGGGCTGCTTTGGGTGCTTTGGGGGGTATTCGGGAGGTTTGGGCGGCCCCATTTGAGGCATTAAAAACCTGAGGAGGGTTTTGATAGCTCCTGGAGGTGGAGGGGGCCGTGGGGGTGAGCTGGCTGTCCCAGGGGGTTCCTGGCTGTCCCTCGATGTCCCTGGGGTGCCCTGGCTGTCACTTAGGTGTCCCTCGGGGTGCCCTGGGTGTCCCTGGGGTGCCCTGGCTGTCCCCTTGGTGTCCCTGGGGGTGCCCTGTGGGTCCCTGTGGTGTCCTGAGGGTGCCCTGGTGTCCCTGGGGGGGGCCTGGCTGTCCCCTAGGTGTCCCTGGGGGCGCCTTGGCTGTCCTCTAGGTGTCCCTGGGGATGCCCTGCCTGTCGCCTACGTGTCCCTGGGGTTGCACTGGCTGTCCCTAGGGTGCCCTGGCTGTGCTTTTGGTGTCTCTGGGGGTGCCCTGGCTGTCCCTAGGGTGCCCTGGCTGTGCCCTACGTGTCCCTGGGTGTGCCCTGGCTGTCCCCTAGGTGTCCCTGGGGGTGCCCTGGCTGTCTCTGGGGTGCCCTGGGGGTGCCCGGGGTGTCCCTGGAGGTGCACAGGGTGTCCCTGTGGTGCCCTTGAGGTCCCCTAGGTGTCCCTGGGGGTGCCCTGGGTGTCCCTGGGGTGCCCTGGATGTCCCCTAGGTGTCCCTGGGTGTGCCCTGGCTGTCCCAGTGGGTGCCCAGGCTGTCCCCTACCTGTCCCTGGGATGCCCTGGCTGTCTCGTCAGTGTCCCTAGGGGTGCCCTGGCTGTCCCTGGGGGTACCCCTGCTGTCCCCTAGGTGTCCCTGGGGTGCCCTGCCTGTCCCCTCGGTGGCCCTGGAGGTGCCCTGGCTGTCCCTAGGGTGCCCTGGCTGTCTCTTAGGTGTCCCTGGGTGTGCCCTGGGTGTCCCTGGGGGTGCACAGCGTGTCCCTGGGGTTCCCTGGCTGTCCCGTTCGTGTCCCTGGGGGTGCCCTGGAGGTCCCCCAGGTGTCCCTGGGGGTGCCTTGGGTGTCCCTGTGAATGCCCTGGCTGTCACTACGTGTCCCTGGGGTTCCCTGGCTGTCCCGTAGGTGTCCCTGGGGGTGCCCTGGGTGTCCCTGGGGGTGCACAGGGCGTCCCTGGGGGTGCCCTGGCTGTCCCTGGGGGTGCACAGGGTGTCCCTGGGGTTCCCTGGCTGTCCCGTACGTGTCCCTGGGGGTGCTTTGGAGGTCCCCTAGGTGTCCTTTGGGGTGCCCTCGCTGTCCCTGGGGTGCCATGGCTGTCCCCTAGGTGTCCCTGGGGGTCCCCTTGGTGTCCCTGGGGGTGCCCTGGCTGTCCCCAGGGTGCCCTGGCTGTGCCCTCGGTATCTCTGGGGGTGCCCTGGCTGTCCCTAGGGTGCCCTGGCTGCCCCCTCGGTATCTCTGGGGGTGCCCTGGCTGTCCCTAGGGTGCCCTGGCTGTGCCCTCAGTGTCCCTGCGAGTGCCCTGGCTGTCCCCTAGGGGTCTCTGGGGTTTCCCTGGCTGTCCCATCAGTGTCCCTGGGGGTGCTCTGGCTGTCCCCTAGGTGTCCCTGTGGGTGCCCTGTGGGTCCCTGGGGTGCCATGGCTGTCGTCTACGTGTCCCTGGGGGTGCCCTGGCTGTCCCCTCGGTGTCCCTGGGGGTGCCCTGCCTTTCCCCTAGGTGTCCTTGGGGGGGCCCTGGCTGTCCCCTAGGTGTCCCTGGGGGTGCCCTGCCTGTCCCCTAGGTGTCCCTGGGGGTGCCATGCCTGTCCCCTAGGTGTCCTTGGGGGTGCCCTGGCTGTCCCTAGGGTGCCCTGGCTGTCCCCTAGGTGTCTCTGGGCGTGCCCTGCCTGTCCCCTCGGTGTCCCTGGGGGTGCCCTGGCTGTCCCTAGGGTGCCCTGGCTGTCCCCTAGGTGTCCCTGGGGGTGCCCTGGTTGTGCCCTCGGTGTCCCTGAGGGTGCCCTGGCTGTCCCTAGGGTGCCCTGGCTGTGCCCTTAGTGTCCCTGGGGTGCCCTGGCTGTCCCCAGGGTGCCCTGGCTGTGCCCTCCGTTTCTCTGGGGGTGCCCTGGCTGTCCCTAGGGTACCCTGGCTGTCCCCTAGGTGTCCTTGGGGGTGCCCTGGCTGTCCCTAGGGTGCCCTGGCTCTGCCCTCAGTGTCTCTGAAGGTGCCCTGCCTGTCCCCTCGGTGTCCCTGGGGGTGCCCTGGCTGTCCCTAGGGTGCCCTGGCTGTCCCCTAGGTGTCCCTGGGGGTGCCCTGGCTGTGCCCTCGGTGTCCCTGAGGGTGCCCTGGCTGTCACTAGGGTGCCCTGGCTGTGCCCTAGGTGTCCCTGGGGTGCCCTGGCTATCCCGTCAGTGTCCCTGGGGGTGCCCTGGCTGTCCCTAGGGTGCCCTGGCTGTCCCCTAGGGGTCTCTGGGGGTGCCCTGGCTGTCCCCTAGGTGTCCCTGGGGGTGCCCTGGGTGTCCCTGGTGGTGCCCTGGCTGTCCCCTAGGTGTCCCTGGGGGTTCCCAGGGTGTCCCTGGGGGTGCCCTTGCTGTCCACTTGCTGTCCCTGGGGGTACCCTGGCTGACCCTGGGGTGCTCTGGATGTCCCCTTGGTGTCCCTGGGGGTGCCCTGGCTGTCCCCTTGGTGTCCCCAGGGTGCCCTGTCTGTGCCCTTGGTGTCCCTGGGGGTGCCCTGGCTGTCCCTAGGGTGCTCTGGCTGTCCCCTAGGTGTCCCTGGGGGTGCCCTGGCTGTCCCCAGGGTGCCCTGGCTGTGCCCTCGGTGTCTCTGGGGGTGTCCTGGCTGTCCCTAGGGTGCCCTGGCTGTGCCCTCAGTGTCTCTGGGGGTGCCCTGCCTGTCCCCTAGGTGTCCTTGGGGGTGCCCTGGCTGTCCCTAGGGTGCCCTGGCTGTGCCCTCTGTGTCCCTGGGGGTGCCCTGGCTGTCCCTAGGGTGCCCTGGCTGTCCCCTAGGTGTCCCTGGGAGTGCCCGGGGTGTCCCTGGGAATGCCCTGGCTGTCCCCTAGGTGTCCCTGGGGGTGCCCTGGCTCTCTTTAGGGTGCCCTGGCTGTCCCTTAGGTGTCCCTGGGGGTGCCCTGCCTGTCCCTGGGGGTGCCCTGGGTGTCCCTGGGGTGCCCTGGCTGTCCTCTAGGTGTCCCTGGGGGTGCCCTAGGTGTCGCTGGGAGTGCCCTGGGTGTCCCTGGGGTGCCCTGGCTGTCCCCATAATGTCCCTGTGGGTGCCCAGAGTGTCCCTGGGAGTGCCCTGGCTGTCCCCTAGGGGTCGCTGGGGGTGCCCTGGCTGTCCCGTAGGTGTCCCTGGGGGTGCCATGGGTGTCCCTGGAGTGCCCTGGCTGTCCCCTAAATGTCTCTGGGGGTGCCCTGGCTTTCCCCTCGGTGTCCCTGGGGGTGCCCTGACTGTCTTTAGGGTGCCCTGGCTGTCCCCTAGGTGTCTCTGGGGGTGCTCTGCCTGTCCCTGGGGGTGCCCTGGCTGTCCCCTAGGTGTCCCTGGGGGGGCCCTGGCTGTCCCCTAGGTGTCCCTGACTGTCCCCTAGGTGTCCCTGGGGGTGCCCTGGCTGTCCCTAGGGTGCCCTGGCTGTCCCCTAGGTGTCCCTGGGGGTGCCCTGGCTGTCCCCAGGGTGCCCTGGCTGTGCCCTCGGTGTCTCTGGGGGTGTCCTGGCTGTCCCTAGGGTGCCCTGGCTGTGCCCTCAGTGTCTCTGGGGGTGCCCTGCCTGTCCCCTAGGTGTCCTTGGGGGTGCCCTGGCTGTCCCCTCGGTTTCCCTGTGGGTGGCCTGCCTGTCCCCTAGGTGTCCTTGGAGGTGCCCTGGCTGTCCCTAGGGTGCCCTGGCTGTGCCCTCTGTGTCCCTGGGGGTGCCCTGGCTGTCCCTAGGGTGCCCTGGCTGTCCCCTAGGTGTCCCTGGGAGTGCCCTGGGTGTGCCTGGGGTGCCCTGGCTGTGCTCTAGGTGTCCCTGGGGGTGCCCTGGGTGTCCCTGGGGATGCCCTGGCTGTCCCCTAGGTGTCCCTGGGGGTGCCCTGGCTCTCTTTAGGGTGCCCTGGCTGTCCCTTAGGTGTCCCTGGGGGTGCCCTGCCTGTCCCTGGGGGTGCCCTGGGTGTCCCTGGGGTGCCCTGGCTGTCCTCTAGGTGTCCCTGGGGGGGCCCTGGCTTTCCCCTAGGTGTCCCTGGGGGTGCCCTAGGTGTCCCTGGGAGTGCCCTGGGTGTCCCTGGGGTGCCCTGGCTGTCCCCATGGTGTCCCTGTGGGTGCCCAGAGTGTCCCTGGGAGTGCCCTGGCTGTCCCCTAGGGGTCGCTGGGGGTTCCCTGGCTGTCCCGTAGGTGTCCCTGGGGGTGCCATGGGTGTCCCTGGAGTGCCCTGGCTGTCCCCTAAATGTCTCTGGGGGTGCCCTGGCTTTCCCCTCGGTATCCCTGGCGGTGCCCTGACTGTCTTTAGGGTGCCCTGGCTGTCCCCTAGGTGTCCCTGGGGGTGCCTTGCCTGTCCCTGGGGGTGCCCTGGCTGTCCCCTAGGTGTCCCTGGGGGGGCCCTGGCTGTCCCCATGGTGTCCCTGTGGGTGCCCAGAGTGTCCCTGGGAGTGCCCTGGCTGTCCCCTAGGGGTCGCTGGGGGTGCCCTGGCTGTCCCGTAGGTGTCCCTGGGGGTGCCATGGGTGTCCCTGGAGTGCCCTGGCTGTCCCCTAGGTGTCCCTGGGGGTGCCCTGCCTGACCCTGGGGGTGCCCTGGCTGTCCCCTAGGTGTCCCTGGGGGGGCCCTGGCTGTCCCCTAGGTGTCCCTGGCTGTTTCCTAGGTGTCCCTGGGAGTGCCCTGGGTGTCCCTGGGGTGCCCTGGCTGTCCCCATGTTGTCCCTGTGGGTGCCCCGAGTGTCCCTGGGAGTGCCCTGGCTGTCCCCTAGGCGTCGCTGGGGGTGCCCTGGCTGTCCCGTCAGTCTCCCTGGGGGTGCCCTGGCTGTCCCCTAGGTGTCCCTGGGGGTGCCCTGACTGTCCCTGGAGTGCCCTGTCTGTCCCCTAGGTGTCCCTGGGGGGGCTCTGGCTGTCCCTGGGGTTCCCTGGCTGTCCCCTAGGTGTCCCTGGGGGGGCCCTGGGTGTCCCTGGGGGTGCACAGGGTGTCAGTGGGGTTCCCTGGCTGTCCCGTACGTGTCCCTTGGGTTCCCTGGCTGTCCCCTAGGTGTCCCTGGGGGTGCCCTGGGTGTCCCTGGGGGGGCTTTGGCTGTCCCCTAGGTGTCCCACGGTGTGCCCTGGGTGTCCCTGGGGCTGCAGTGTGTCCCTGGCATTCCCTGGCTGTCCCCTAGGTGTCCCTGGGGGTGCCCTGGGTGTCCCTGGGGGGGCCCTGGCTGTCCCCTAGGTGTCCCTGGGGGTGCATTAAGTGTCCCTGGGGGTGCCCAGGGTGTCCCTGGGGGTGCACAGGGTGTCAGTGGGGTTGCCTGGGTGTCCCGTACGTGTCCCTGGGGTTCCCTGGCAGTCCCCGAGGTGTCCCTGGGGGTGCCCTGGGTGTCCCTGGGGGTGCACAAGGTGTCACTGGGGTTCCCTGGGTGTCCCGTACGTGTCCCTGGGGGTGCCGTGGAGGTCCCCTTGGTGTCCCTGGGGGTGCCCTCGCTGTCCCTGGGGTGCCCTGGCTGTCCCCTAGGTGTCCCTGGGGGTCCCCTTGGTGTCCCTGGGGGTGCCCAGGGTGTCCCTTAGGTGTCCCTGGGGGTGCCCTTGCTGTCCCCTAGCTGTCCCTGGGGGTACCCTGGCTGTCCCTGGGGTGCTCTGGCTGTCCCCTTGGTGTCCCTAGGGTGCCCTGTCTGTGCCCTTGGTGTCCCTTGGGGTGCCCTGGCTTTCCCTAGGGTGCCCTGGCTGTCCCCTTGGTGTCCCTGGGGTGTCCTGGTGTCCCTCGGGGTGCCCTGGCTGTCCCCTATGTCTCCCTGGGGGTGCCCTGCCTGTCCCCTAGGTGTCCCTGGGGGTGCCCTGGCTGTCCCCAGGGTGCCCTGGCTGTGCCCTCGGTGTCTCTGGGGGTGCACTGGCTGTCCCTAGGGTGCCCTGGCGGTCCCCTCGGCGTCCCCGGGGGTGCCCTGCGTGTCCTCTAGGTGTCTCTGTGGGTGCCCTGGCTGTCCCTAGGGTGCCCTGGCTGTGCCCTCAGTGTCTCTGGGGGTGCCCTGCCTGTCCCCTAGGTTTCCTTGGGGGGCCCTGGCTGTCCCTAGGGTGCCCTGGCTGTCCCCTCGGTGTCCCTGGGGGTGGCCTGCCTGTCCCCTAGGTGTCCTTGGGGGTGCCCTGGCTGTCCCTAGGATGCACTTGCTGCGCCCTCTGTGTCCCTGGGCGTGCCCTGGCTCTCCCTAGGGTGACCTGGCTGTCCCCTAGGTGTCCGTGGGGGTGCCCTGGGTGTGCCTGGGGTGCCCTGGCTGTCTTCTCGGTGTCCCTGGGTGTGCCCTGGGTGTCCCTGGGGATGCCCTTGCTGTCCCCTAGGTGTCCCTGGGGGTGCCCTGGGTGTCCCTGGGGGGGCCCTGGCTGTCCCCTAGGGGTCTCTGGGGGTGCCCTGCCAGTCCCCTAGGTGTCCCGGAGGGTGCCCTGGCTGTCCCTAGGGTGCCCTGGCTGTGCCCTTAGTGTCCCTAGGGGTGCCCTGGCTGTCCCTAGGGTGCCCTGGCTGTCCCCTAGGTGTCCCTGGGGGTGCCCTGGCTGTCCCTGGAGTGCCCTGGCTGTCCCCTAGGTGTCCCTGGGGGTGCCCTGGGTGTCCCTGGGGTGCCCTGGTTTTCCCCTACGTGTCCCTGGGGGTGCCCTGCCTGTCCCCTAGGTGACCCTGGGGGTGCCCTGGCTATCCCTAGGGTGCCCTGGCCGTCCCCTAGGTGTCCTTGAAGGGTGCCCTGGGTGTCCCTGGGGGTGCCCAGGCTGTTCCCTAGGTGTCCCTGGGGGTGCCCAGGGTGTTCCTGCGGATGCCTTGGAGGTCCCCTAGATGTCCCTGGGGTGCCCTGGCTGTCCCCTCGGTGTCCCTGGGGATGCCCAGGGTGTCCCTGGGGTGCCCTGGCTGTCCCCTACGTGTCCCTGGGGGTGCCCAGGGTGTCCCTGGGGGTGCCCTTGCTGTCCCGTAGGTGTCCCTGGGGGTGCCCTGGGTGTCCTTGGGGTGCTCTGGCTGTCCTTTTGGTGTCCCTGGGGGTGCCCTGGCTGTCCCCTAGCTGTCCCTGGGGGTGCCCTGGCTGTCCCCTAGGTGTCCCTGGGGGTGACCTGCCTGTCCCGTAGGTGTCCCTGGGGGTGCCCTGGCTGTCCCCAGGGTGCCCTGGCTGTGCCCTCCGTGTCTCTGGGGGTGCCCTGGCTGTCCCTAGGGTACCCTGGCTGTCCCCTAGGTGTCCTTGGGGTTGCCCTGGCTGTCCCTAGGGTGCCCTGGCTGTGCCCTCAGTGTCTCAGGGGGTGCCCTGCCTGTCCCCTCGGTGTCCCTGGGGGTGCCCTGGCTGTCCCTAGGGTGCCCTGGCTGTCCCCTAGGTGTCCCTGGGGGTGCCCTGGGTTTGCCTGGGGTGCCCTGGCTGTCCTCTAGGTGTCCCTGGGGGTGCCCTGGGTGTCCCTGGGGATGCCCTGGGGGTGCCCTGGGTGTCCCTGGGGGTGCCCTGGCTGTCCCCTAGGTGTCCCTGGGGGTGCCCTGGCTGTGCCCTCGGTGTCCCGGAGGGTGCTCTGGCTGTCCCTAGGGTGCCCTGGCTGCGCCCTAGGTGTCCCTGGGTGTGCCCTGGCGGTCCCCTAGGTGTCCCTGGGAGTGCCCTTGGTGTCCCTTGGGGTGCCCTGGCTTTCCCTAGGGTGCCCTGGCTGTCCCCTAGGTGTCCCTGGGGTGCCCTGGTGTCCCTCGGGGTGCCCTGGCTGTCCCCTATGTCTCCCTGGGGGTGCCCTGCCTGTCCCCTAGGTGTCCCTGGGGGTGCCCTGGCTGTCCCCAGGGTGCCCTGGCTGTGTTCTCGGTGTCTCTGGGGGTGCACTGGCTGTCCCTAGGGTGCCCTGGCTGTCCCCTCGGCGTCCCCGGGGGTGCCCTGCGTGTCCTCTAGGTGTCTCTGTGGGTGCCCTGGCTGTCCCTAGGGTGCCCTGGCTGTGCCCTCAGTGTCTCTGGGGGTGCCCTGCCTGTCCCCTAGGTTTCCTTGGGGGGCCCTTGCTGTCCCTAGGGTGCCCTGGCTGTCCCCTCGGTGTCTCTGGGGGTGGCCTGCCTGTCCCCTAGGTGTTCTTGGGGGTGCCCTGGCTGTCCCTAGGATGCACTTGCTGCGCCCTCTGTGTCCCTGGGGGTGCCCTGCCTGTCCCCTAGGTGTCCGTGGGGGTGCCCTGGGTGTGCCTGGGGTGCCCTGGCTGTCCCCTAGGTGTCCCTGGGGGTGCCCTGGGTGTCCCTGGGGGGGCCCTGGCTGTCCCCTAGGGGTCTCTGGGGGTGCCCTGCCAGTCCCCTAGGTGTCCCTGGGGGGGCCCTGGCTGTCCCTGGGGTTCCCTGGCTGTCACCTAGGTGTCCCTGGGGTGCCATGGCTGTCCCCTACGTGTCCCTGGGGGTGCCCAGGGTGTCCCTGGGGGTGCCCTTGCTGTTCCGTAGGTGTCCCTGGGGATGCCCAGGGTGTCCTTGGGGTGCTCTGGCTGTCCCCTTGGTGTCCCTGGGGGTGCCCTGACCTTCCCCTAGCGGTCCCTGGGGGTGCCCTGGCTGTCCCTGGGGTGCCATGGCTGTCGTCTACGTGTCCCTGGGGGTGCCCTGGCTGTCCCCTTGGTGTCCCTGGGAGTGCCCTGCCTTTCCCCTAGGTGTCCTTGGGGGGGCCCTGGCTGTCCCCTAGGTGTCCCTGGGGGTGCCCTGCCTGTCCCCTAGGTGTCCCTGGGGGTGCCATGCCTGTCCCCTAGGTGTCCGTGGGGGTGCCCTGGGTGTGCCTGGGGTGCCCTGGCTGTCTTCTAGGTGTCCCTGGGTGTGCCCTGGGTGTCCCTGGGGATGCCCTTGCTGTCCCCTAGGTGTCCCTGGGGGTGCCCTGGGTGTCCCTGGGGGGGCCCTGGCTGTCCCCTAGGGGTCTCTGGGGGTGCCCTGCCAGTCCCCTAGGTTTCCCGGAGGGTGCCCTGGCTGTCCCTAGGGTGCCCTGGCTGTGCCCTTAGTGTCCCTAGGGGTGCCCTGGCTGTCCCTAGGGTGCCCTGGCTGTCCCCTAGGTGACCCTGGGGGTGCCCTGGCTATCCCTAGGGTGCCCTAGCCGTCCCCTAGGTGTCCTTGAAGGGTGCCCTGGGTGTCCCTGGGGGTGCCCAGGCTGTTCCCTAGGTGTCCCTGGGGGTGCCCAGTGTGTTCCTGCGGATGCCTTGGAGGTCCCCTAGATGTCCCTGGGGTGCCCTGGCTGTCCCCTCGGTGTCCCTGGGGATGCCCAGGGTGTCCCTGGGGTGCCCTGGCTGTCCCCTACGTGTCCCTGGGGGTGCCCAGGGTGTCCCTGGGGGTGCCCTTGCTGTCCCGTAGGTGTCCCTGGGGGTGCCCTGGGTGTCCTTGGGGTGCTCTGGCTGTCCTTTTGGTGTCCCTGGGGGTGCCCTGGCTGTCCCCTAGCTGTCCCTGGGGGTGCCCTGGCTGTCCCCTAGGTGTCCCTGGGGGTGACCTGCCTGTCCCGTAGGTGTCCCTGGGGGTGCCCTGGCTGTCCCCAGGGTGCCCTGGCTGTGCCCTCCGTGTCTCTGGGGGTGCCCTGGCTGTCCCTAGGGTACCCTGGCTGTCCCCTAGGTGTCCTTGGGGTTGCCCTGGCTGTCCCTAGGGTGCCCTGGCTGTGCCCTCAGTGTCTCTGGGGGTGCCCTGCCTGTCCCCTCGGTGTCCCTGGGGGTGCCCTGGCTGTCCCTAGGGTGCCCTGGCTGTCCCCTAGGTGTCCCTGGGGGTGCCCTGGGTTTGCCTGGGGTGCCCTGGCTGTCCTCTAGGTGTCCCTGGGGGTGCCCTGGGTGTCCCTGGGGATGCCCTGACTGTCCCCTAGGTGTCCCTGGGGGTGCCCTGGGTGTCCCTGGGGGGGCCCTGGCTGTCCCCTAGGTGTCCCTGGGGGTGCCCTGGCTGTGCCCTCGGTGTCCCTGGGGGTGCCCTGGCTGTCCCTAGGGTGCCCTGGCTGTCCCCTAGGTGTCCCTGGGGGTGCCCTGGGTTTGCCTGGGGTGCCCTGGCTGTCCCCTAGGTGTCCCTGGGGGTGCCCTGGGTTTGCCTGGGGTGCCCTGGCTGTCCTCTAGGTGTCCCTGGGGGTGCCCTGGGTGTCCCTGGGGATGCCCTGGCTGTCCCCTAGGTGTCCCTGGGGGTGCCCAGGGTGTCCCTGGGGTTCCCTGGCTGTCCCCTAGGTGTCCCTGCCTCGCTCGTATCCTCGACTCCGCCTCCGGCGCCATGGTGACTCCCCTCCCAGTCTGGACCAGTGTGGCCTCACCCCCTCCCCTGGGGCCATCCGACCCATCCCAGTATAGACCAGTAAGGCACCGAGTGGCCACCATGGACCCCCACACGCCTGCCAGTTCATCCCAGTTCATCCCAGTCCACTCTTCGTCCATCCCAGGTTTCTCTGGTCACCCTCCCAGTGCTCTCAGTCCATCCCAGTCCCGCAGGTGTTGGTGCTTGGGGCTTGATGAGCTGGTGCCTGTCCGCAACGTGGAGCGGCTCAAACGGGACCTCAGGGTGAGGGGGGCGCAGATTTGGGGGGATCCTGGGGGTCCTGAGTTGTCGTGGAGGGGGTTTTTGGGTTGTGGGGAGTCTGGGGAGAGTCCTGGGGGCTGCTTTGGGTGCTTTGGGGGGTATTCGGGAGGTTTGGGCGGCCCATTTGAGGCATCAAAAACCTGAGGAGGGTTTTGATACCTCCTGGAGGTGGAGGGGGCCGTGGGGGGGAGCTGGCTGTCCCAGGGGCTTCCTGGCTGTCCCTCGATGTCCCTGGGGTGCCCTGGCTGTCACTTAGGTGTCCCTCGGGGTGCCCTGGGTGTCCCTGGGGTGCCCTGGCTGTCCCCTTGGTGTCCCTGGGGGTACCCTGTGGGTCCCTGGGGTGTCCTGGGGGTGCCCTGGTGTCCCTGGGGGGGGCCTGGCTGTCCCCTAGGTGTCCCTTGGGGTGCCCTGGCTGTCCTCTAGGTGTCCCTGGGGGTGCCCTGGCTGTCCCTCGGGTTCCCTGGCTGTCCCCTAGGTGTCCCTGGGGTTGCCCTGGCTGTCTCTCGGGTTCCCTGGCTGTCCCCTAGGTGTCCCTGGGGGGGCCCTGGGTGTCCCTGGGGGTGCACATGGTGTCAGTGGGGTTCCCTGACTGTCCCGTTCGTGTCCCTGGGGTTCCCTGGAGGTCCCCTTGGTGTCCCTGGGGGTGCCCTGATTGTTCCTGGGCTGCCCTTGCTGTCCCCTAGGTGTCCCTGGGGGGGCCCTGGCAGTCCCCGTGGTGTCCCTGCGGGTGCCCTGGGTGTCCCTGGGGGTGCACAGGGTGTCACTGGGGTTCCCTGGCTGTCCCGTACGTGTCCCTGGGGGTGCCCTGGAGGTCCCCTAGGTGTCCCTGGGGGTGCCCTCGCTGTCCCTGGGGTGCCATGGCTGTCCCCTAGGTGTCCCTGGGGGTCCCCGTGGTGTCCCTGGGGGTGCCCTGGCTGTCCCCTTGGTGTCCCTACGGTGCCCTGTCTGTGCCCTTGGTGTCCCTGGGGGTGCCCTGGCTGTCGCTAGGGTGCCCTGGCTGTCCCCTAGGTGTCCCTGGGGGTGCCCTGGCTGTCCCCAGGGTGCCCTGGCTGTGCCCTCGGTACCTCTGGGGGTGCCCTGGCTGTCCCTAGGGTGCCTTGGCTGCCCCCTCGGTGTCCCTGGGGGTGCCCTGCGTGTCCCCTAGGTCTCTCTGGGTGTGTCCTGGCTGTCCCTAGGGTGCCCTGGCTGTGCCCTCAGTGTCTCTGGGGGTACCCTGGCTGTCCCTAGGGTGCCCTGGCTGTCCCCTAGGTGTCCTTGGGGGTGCCCTGGGTGTGCCTGGGGAGCCCTGGCTGTCCTCTAGGTGTCCCTGGGGGTGCCCTGGGTGTCCCTGGGGATGCCGTGGCTGTCCCCTAGGTGTCCTTGGGGGTGCCCTGGGTGTCCCTGGGGGGGCCCTGGCTGTCCCCTAGGGGTCTCTGGGGGTGCCCTGCCTGTCCCCTAGGCGTCCCGGAGGGTGCCCTGGCTGTGCCTAGGGTGCCCTGGCTGTGCCCTTGGTGTCCCTAGGGGTGCCCTGGCTGTGCTAGGGTGCCCTGGCTGTCCCCTTGGGGTCGCTGGGGGTGCCCTGGCTGTCCCTGGAGTGCCCTGGCTGTCCCCTAAATGTCTCTGGGGGTGCCCTGGCTTTCCCCTCGGTGTCCCTGGGGGTGCCCTGGCTCTCCCCTCGGTGTCCCTGGGGGTGCCTTGCCTGTCCCTGGGGGTGCCCTGGCTGTCCCCTAGGTGTCCCTGGGGGGGCCCTGGCTGTCCCCTAGGTGTCCCTGGGTGTGCCCTAAGTGTCCCCGGGAGTGCCCTGGGTGTCCCTGGGGTGCCCTGGCTGTCCCCATGGTGTCCCTGTGGGTGCCCAGAGTGTCCCTGGGAGTGCCCTGGCTGTCCCCTAGGGGTCGCTGGGGGTGCCCTGGCTATCCCGTAGGTGTCCCTGGGGGTGCCCTGGGTGTCCCTGGAGTGCCCTGGCTGTCCCCTAAATGTCTCTGGGGGTGCCCTGGCTGTCTTTAGGGTGCCCTGGCTGTCCCCTGGGTGTCCCTGGGGGTGCCTTGCCTGTCCCTGGGGGTGCCCTGGCTGTCCCCTAGGTGTCCCTGGGGGGGCCCTGGCTGTCCCCTAGGTGTCCCTGGGGGTGCCCTAGGTGTCCCTGGGGGTGCCCGGGGTGTTCCTGGGGTGCCCTGGCTGTCCCCAAGGTGTCCCTGTGGGTGCCCAGAGTGTCCCTGCGAGTGCCCTGGCTGTCCCCTAGGGGTCTCTGGGGTTTCCCTGGCTGTCCCATCAGTGTCCCTGGGGGTGCCCTGGCTGTCCCCTAGGTGTCCCTGGGGGTGCCCTGGGTGTCCCTGGGGGTGCCCTGGCTGTCCCCTAGGTGTCCCTGGGGGTGCCCTGTGGGTCCCTGGGGTGCCCTGGGGGCGCCCTGGTGTCCCTGGGGGTGCCCTGGCTGTCCCCTAGGTGTCCCTGGGGGTCCCCTGGCTGTCCCTGGAATGCCCTGGCTGTCCCCTAGGTGTCCCTGGGGGGGCCCTGGCTGTCCCTGGGGTTCCCTGGCTGTCCCCTAGGTGTCCCTGGGGATGCCCAGGGTGTCCCTGGGGTGCCATGGCTGTCCCCTACGTGTCCCTGGGGGTGCCCAGGGTGTCCCTGGGGGTGCCCTTGCTGTTCCGTAGGTGTCCCTGGGGATGCCCAGGGTGACCTTGGGGTGCTCTGGCTGTCCCCTTGGTGTCCCTGGGGGTGCCCTGACCTTCCCCTAGCTGTCCCTGGGGGTGCCCTGGCTGTCCCTGGGGTGCCATGGCTGTCGTCTACGTGTCCCTGGGGGTGCCCTGGCTGTCCCCTCGGTGTCCCTGGGGGTGCCCTGCCTTTCCCCTAGGTGTCCTTGGGGGGGCCCTGGCTGTCCCCTAGGTGTCCCTGGGGGTGCCCTGCCTGTCCCCTAGGTGTCCTTGGGGGGGCCCTGGCTGTCCCTAGGGTGCCCTGGCTGTCCCCTAGGTGTCTCTGGGCGTGCCCTGCCTGTCCCCTCGGTGTCCCTGGGGGTGCCCTGGCTGTCCCTAGGGTGCACTGGCTGTCCCCTAGGTGTCCCTGGGGGTGCCCTGGTTGTGCCCTCGGTGTCCCTGAGGGTGCCCTGGCTGTCCCTAGGGTGCCCTGGCTGTGCCCTTAGTGTCCCTGGGGTGCCCTGGCTGTCCCCAGGGTGCCCTGGCTGTGCCCTCCGTTTCTCTGGGGGTGCCCTGGCTGTCCCTAGGGTACCCTGGCTGTCCCCTAGGTGTCCTTGGGGGTGCCCTGGCTGTCCCTAGGGTGCCCTGGCTGTGCCCTCAGTGTCTCTGGGGGTGCCCTGCCTGTCCCCTCGGTGTCCCTGGGGGTGCCCTGGCTGTCCCTAGGGTGCTCTGGCTGTCCCCTAGGTGTCCCTGGGGGTTCCCTGGCTGTGCCCTCGGTGTCCCTGAGGGTGCCCTGGCTGTCACTAGGGTGCCCTGGCTGTGCCCTAGGTGTCCCTGGGGTGCCCTGGCTGTCCCCTAGGGGTCTCTGGGGGTGCCCTGCCTGTCCCCTAGGTGTCCCTGGGGGTGCCCTGGGTGTCCCTGGTGGTGCCCTGGCTGTCCCCTACGTGTCCCTGGGGGTGCCCTTGCTGTCCACTTGCTGTCCCTGGGGGTACCCTGGCTGTCCCTGGGGTGCTCTGGATGTCCCTTTGGTGTCCCAGGGGGTGCCCTGGCTGTCCCCTTGGTGTCCCTAGGGTGCCCTGTCTGTGCCCTTGGTGTCCCTGGGGGTGCCCTGGCTGTCCCTAGGGTGCCCTGGCTGTCCCCTAGGTGTCCCTGGGATTGCCCTGGGTGTGCCTGGGGTGCCCTGGCTGTGCTCTAGGTGTCCCTGGGGGTGACCTGGGTGTCCCTGGGGATGCCCTGGCTGACCCCTAGGTGTCCCTGGGGGTGCCCTGGCTCTCTTTAGGGTGCCCTGGCTGTCCCTTAGGTGTCCCTGGGGGTGCCCTGCCTGTCCCTGGGGGTGCCCTGGGTGTCCCTGGGGTGCCCTGGCTGTCCTCTAGGTGTCCCTGGGGGGGCCCTGGCTTTCCCCTAGGTGTCCCTGGGGGTGCCCTAGGTGTCCCTGGGAGTGCCCTGCGTGTCCCTGGGGTGCCCTGGCTGTCCCCATAATGTCCCTGTGGGTGCCCAGAGTGTCCCTGGGAGTGCCCTGGCTGTCTCCTAGGGGTCGCTGGGGGTGCCCTGGCTGTCCCGTAGGTGTCCCTGGGGGTGCCATGGGTGTCCCTGGAGTGCCCTGGCTGTCCCCTAAATGTCTCTGGGGGTGCCCTGGCTTTCCCCTCGGTGTCCCTGGGGGTGCCCTGACTGTCTTTAGGGTGCCCTGGCTGTCCCCTAGGTGTCCCTGGGGGTGCCCTGCCTGTCCTTGGGGGTGCCCTGGCTGTCACCTAGGTGTCCCTGGGGGGGCCCTGGCTGTCCCCATGGTGTCCCTGTGGGTGCCCAGAGTGTCCCTGGGAGTGCCCTGGCTGTCCCCTAGGGGTCGCTGGGGGTGCCCTGGCTGTCCCGTAGGTGTCCCTGGGAGTGCCCTGGGTATCCCTGGGGTGCTCTGGATGTCCCCTTGGTGTCCCTGGGGGTGCCCTGGCTGTCCCCTTGGTGTCCCTAGGGTGCCCTGTCTGTGCCCTTGGTGTCCCTGGGGGTGCCCTGGCTGTCCCTAGGGTGCCCTGGCTGTCCCCTAGGTGTCCCTGGGGGCGCCCTGGCTGTCCCCAGGGTGCCCTGGCTGTGCCCCCGGTGTCTCTGGGGGTGTCCTGGCTGTCTCTATGGTGCCCTGGCTGTGCCCTCAGTGTCTCTGGGGGTGCCCTGCCTGTCCCCTAGGTGTCCTTGGGGGTGCCCTGGCTGTCCCCTCGGTGTCCCTGGGAATGGCCTGCCTGTCCCCTAGGTGTCCTTGGAGGTGCCCTGGCTGTCCCTAGGGTGCCCTGGCTGTGCCCTCTGTGTCCCTGGGGGTGCCCTGGCTGTCCCTAGGGTGCCCTGGCTCTCCCCTAGGTGTCCCTGGGGGTGCCCTGCCTGTCCCTGGGGGTGCCCTGGCTGTCCCCTAGGTGTCCCTGGGGGGGCCCTGGCTGTCCCCTAGGTGTCCCTGGCTGTCCCCTAGGTGTCCCTGGGAGTGCCCTGGGTGTCCCTGGGCTGCCCTGGCTGTCCCCATGTTGTCCCTGTGGGTGCCCCGAGTGTCCCTGGGAGTGCCCTGGCTGTCCCCTAGGTGTCCCTGGGGGTGCATTACGTGTCCCTGGGGGTGCCCAGGGTGTCCCTGGGGTTCCCTGGCTGTCCCCTAGGTGTCCCTGGGGGGGCCCTGGGTGTCCCTGGGGGTGCCCTGGCTGTCCCGTCAGTGTCCCTGGGGGTGCCCTGGTTGTCCCCTAGGTGCCCCTGGGGGGGCCCTGGGTGTCCCTGGGGGTGCCCTGGCTGTCCCCTAGGTGTCCATGGGGGTGCCCTGTGGGTCCCTGGGGCGCCCTGGGGGTGCCCTGGTGTCCCTGGGGATGCCCTGGCTGTCCCCTAGGTGTCCCTGGGGGTGCCCTGACTGTCCCTGGAGTGCCCTGGCTGCCCCCTAGGTGTCCCTGGGGGGGCTCTGGCTGTCCCTGGGGTTCCCTGGCTGTCCCCTAGGTGTCCCTGGGGGGGCCCTGGGTGTCCCTGGGGGTGCACAGGGTGTCAGTGGGGTTCCCTGGCTGTCCCGTACGTGTCCCTGGGGTTCCCTGGCTGTCCCCTAGGTGTCCCTGGGGGTGCCCTGGGTGTCCCTGGGGGGGCTTTGGCTGTCCCCTAGGTGTCTCACGGTGTGCCCTGGGTGTCCCTGGGGGTGCACAGTGTGTCCCTTGCGTTCCCTGGCTGTCCCCTAGGTGCCCCTGGGGGTGCCCTGGGTGTCCCTGGGGGGGCCCTGGCTGTCCCCTAGGTGTCCCTGGGGGTGCATTACGTGTCCCTGGGGGTGCCCAGGGTGTTCCTGGGGTTCCCTGGCTGTCCCTTAGGTGTCCCTGGGGGGGCCCTGGGTGTCCCTGGGGGTGCACAGGGTGTCAGTGGGGTTCCCTGACTGTCCCGTACGTGTCCCTGGGGTTCCCTGGCAGTCCCCGAGGTGTCCCTGGGGGTGCCCTGGGTGTCCCTGGGGGTGCACAAGGTGTCACTGGGGTTCCCTGGCTGTCCCGTACGTGTTCCTGGGGGTGCCGTGGAGGTCCCCTTGGTGTCCCTGGGGGTGCCCTAGCTGTCCCTGGGGTGCCCTGGCTGTCCTCTAGGTGTCCCTGGGGGTCCCCTTGGTGTC
Source organism: Chamaea fasciata (assembly GCF_029207755.1). NCBI lineage: Eukaryota > Metazoa > Chordata > Aves > Passeriformes > Sylviidae > Chamaea > Chamaea fasciata. Next base: position 19,490 of record NW_027094684.1, read on the forward strand.
CCTGGGGGTGCCCTGGCTGTCCCCTAGGTGTCCCTGGGGGTGCCCTGCCTGTCCCTGGAGTGCCCTGGCTGGCCCCTAGGTCTCCCTGGGGGTGCCCTGGCTGTCCCTTAGGTGTCCCGGGGGTGCCCTGGCTGTCCCCTAGGTGTCCCTGGGGGTGCACTGGATGTCCCTGGGGGGGCCCTGGCTGTCCTCTAGGTGTCCCTGGGGGTGCCCTGGCTTTCCCCTCGCTGTCCCTGGGTGTGCCCTGCCTGTCCCCTAGGTGTCCCTTGGGTGCCCTAGGTGTCCCTGGGGATGCCCTGGCTGTCCCTAGGGTGCCCTGGAGGTCCCCTACGTGGCCCTGGGCGTGCCCTGCCTGTCCCCTAGGTGTCCCTGGGGGTGCCCGGCGTGTCCCTGGGGTGCCCTGGCTGTCCCCTAGGTGTCCCTTGGGTGCCCTAGGTGTCCCTGGGGATGCCCTGGCTGTCCCTAGGGTGCCCTGGAGGTCCCCTACGTGGCCCTGGGCGTGCCCTGCCTGTCACCTAGGTGTCCCTGGGGGTGCCCTGCCTGTCCCCTTGGTTTCCCTGGGGTCCCTGGCTGTCCCCTAGGTGTCACTGGGGGTGCCCTGGCTGTCCCCTTGGTGTCCCTGGGGTGCCCTGGCTGTCCCCTAGGTGTCGCTGGGGGTGCCCTGGCTGTCCCCTTGGTGTCCCTGGGGTGCCCTGGCTGTCCCCTAGGTGTCCCTGGGGGTTCCCTGGCTGTCCCCTTGGTGTCCCTGGGGTGCCCTGGCTGTCCCCTAGGTGTCCCTGGGGGTGCCCTGGCTGTCCTTGGGGTGTTCGGGCTGTCCCCTTGGTGTCCCTGGCGGTACCCTGGCTGTTCCCTAGCTGTCCCTTGGGGTGCCCTGGCTGTCCCTGGGGTGCCCTGGGGGTGCCCTGCCTGTCCTCTAGGTGTCCCTGGGGGTGCCCTGGCTGTCCCCTAGGTGTCCTTGGGGGTGCCCTGACTGTCCCCTAGGCGACCCTTGGTGTGCCCTGGGTGTCCCTGGGGTGCCCTGGCTGTCCCCTAGGTGTCCCTTGGGGTGCCCTGGGTGTCCCTGAGGGTACCCTGGCTGTCCCTAGGGTGCCCTGGCTGTGCCCTTGGTGTCCCTGGGGGTGCCCTGGCTGTCCCTGGAGTGCCCTGGCTGTTCCCTAGGTGTCCCTGGGGGTGCCCTGGGTGTCCCTGGGGGTGCCCTGGCTGTCCCCTTCGTGTCTTGGGGGTGCCCTGGCTGTCCCTAGGGTGCCCTGGCTGTCCCCTAGGTGTCCCTGGGGGGGCCCTGGGTGTCCCTGGGGGCGCCCAGGCTGTTCCTGGGATTCCCTGGCTGTCCCGTACGTGTCCCTGGGGTTCCCTGGAGGTCCCCTAGGTGTCCCTGGGGGTTCCCTCGCTGTCCCTGGGGTGCCCTGGCTGTCCCCTAGGTGTCCCTGGGGGTGCCCTGGGTGTCCCTGGAGTGCCCTGGCTGTCCCCTACATGTCCCTAGGGGTGCCCGGGCTGTCCCCTAGGTGTCCCTGGGGGTGTCCTGCCTTCTCCTAGGTGTCCCTGGGGGTGCCCTGGCTTTCCCCTCGGTGTCCCTGGGGGTGCCCTGCCTGTCTCCTAGGTGTCCCTGGGGGTGCCCTGCGTGTCCCTGGGAGTGCCCTGGCTGTCCCCTAGGGGTCTCTGGGGGTGCCCTGGCTGTCCCGTCAGTGTCCCTGGGGGTGCCCTGCCTCTCCCCTAGGTGTCGTTGGGGGTGCCCTGGGTGTCCCTGGGGGTGCCCTGCCTGTCCCCTAGGTGTCCCTGGGGGTGCCCTGTGTGTCCCTGGGGTGCCCTGGCTGTCCTTTTGGTGTCCCTGGTGGTGCCCTGTGGGTCCCTGGGCTGCCCTGGGGGTGCTCTGGTGTCCCTGAGGGTGCCCAGGCTGTCCCCTAGGTGTCCCTGGGGGTGCCCTGGCTGTCCCTGGAGTGCCCTGGCTGTCCCCTAGGTGTCCCTGGGGGGGCCCTGGCTGTCCCCTAGGTGTCCCTGGGGGTGCCCTTCCTGTCCTCTAGGTGTCCCTGGGGGTTCCTTGGCTGTCCCTCGGGTTCCCTGGCTGTCCCCTAGGTGTCCCTGGTGGTGCCCAGGGTGTCCCTGGGGTTCCATGGGTGTCCTGTACGTGTCCCTTGGGGTGCCCTGGGTGTCCCTGGAGTGCCCTGGCTGTCCCCTAAATGTCCCTGGGGGTGCCCTGGCTGTCCCCTAGGTGTCCCTGGGGGTGCCCTGGCTGTCCCCTAGGTGTCCCTGGGGGTGCCCTAGGTTTCCCTGGGGGTGCCCTGGGTGTCCCTAGGGTGCCCTGGCTGTCCCCAAGGTGTCCCTGTGGGTGCCCAGAGTGTCCCTGCGAGTGCCCTGGCTGTCCCCTAGGGGTCTCTGGGGTTGCCCTGGCTGTCCCGTCAGTGTCCCTGCGGGTGCCCTGCCTGTCCCCTAGGTGTCCCTGCGGGTGCCCTGTGGGTCCCTGGGGGTGCCCTGGTGTCCCTGTGGGTGCCCTGGCTGTCCCCTAGGTGTCCCTGGGGGTGCCCTGGCTGTCCCTGGAGTGCCCAGGCTGTCCCCTAGGTGTCCCTGGGGGGGCCCTGGCTGTCCCCTAGGTGTCCCTGGGGGTGCCCTTCCTGTCCCCTAGGTGTCCCTGGGTGTGCCCTGGCTGTCCTCTAGGTGTCCCTGGGGGTGCCCTGGGTGTCCCTGGGGTTCCCTGGGTGTCCCTTAGGTGTCCCTGGGGGTGCCCTGGCTGTCCCCTAGGTGTCCCTGGGGGTGCCATGGCTGTCCCCTTGGTGTCCCTGGGGGTGCCCTGGCTGTCCCTAGGGTGCCCTGGCTGTGCCCTAGGGGTCCCTGGGGGTGCCCTGGCTGTCTCTAGGGTGCCCTGGCTGTCACCTAGGTGTCCCTGGGGGTGTGCTGGTGTCCCTCGGGGTGCCCTTGCTGTCCCCTAGGTGTCCCTGGGGGTGCCCTGGCTGTCCCTGGAGTGCCCTGGCTGTCCCCTAGGTGTCCCTGGGTGTACCCTGCCTGTCCCCTAGGTGTCCCTGGGGGTGCCCTGGCTCTCCCCTAGGTGTCCCTGGGGGTGCCCTGGCTGTCCTTAGGGTGCCTTTGCTGTGCCCTCGGTGTCCCTGGGGGTGCTCTGGCTGTCCCCTAGGTGTCCCTGGAGGTGCCCTGGGTGTGCCTGGAGTGCCCTGGCTGTCCCCTAGGTGGCCCTGGGGCTGCCCTGGGTGTCCCTGGGGGTGCCCTGGGTGTCCCCATTGTGGTGTCCCTGGGGGTGCCCTGGCTGTGCCCTCGGTGTCCCTGGGGGTGCCCTGGCTGTCTCTAGGGTGCCCTGGCTGTCCCCTAGGTGTCCCTGGGTGTGCCCTGGCTGTCCCTGGGCGTGCACAGGGTGTCCCTTGGGTTCCCTGGCTGTCCCCTACGTATCGCGGGGGGGCCCTGGCTGTCCCCTAGGTGTCCCTGGGGGTGCCCTGGGCGTCCCTGGGGGTGCCCTGGGTGTCCCTGGGGGGGCCCTGGCTGTCCCCTAGGTGTCCCTGGGTTGCCCTGGCTGTCCCCTAGGTGTCCCTGCCTCGCTCGTATCCTCGACTCCGCCTCCGGCGCCATGGTGACTCCCCTCCCAGTCTGGACCAGTGTGGCCTCACCCCCTCCCCTGGGGCCATCCGACCCATCCCAGTATAGACCAGTAAGGCACCGAGTGGCCACCATGGACCCCCACACGCCTGCCAGTTCATCCCAGTTCATCCCAGTCCACTCTTCGTCCATCCCAGGTTTCTCTGGTCACCCTCCCAGTGCTCTCAGTCCATCCCAGTCCCGCAGGTGTTGGTGCTTGGGGCTTGATGAGCTGGTGCCTGTCCGCAACGTGGAGCGGCTCAAACGGGACCTCAGGGTGAGGGGGGCGCGGATTTGGGGGGATCCTGGGGGTCCTGAGTTGTCGTGGAGGGGGTTTTTGGGTTGTGGGGGGTCTGGGGGGAGTCCTGAGGGCTGCTTTGGGTGCTTTGGGGGGTATTCGGGAGGTTTGGGCGGCCCATTTGAGGCATCAAAGAACCTGAGGAGGGTTTTGATAGCTCCTGGAGGTGGAGGGGGCCGTGGGGGTGAGCTGGCTGTCCCAGGGGGTTCCTGGCTGTCCCTCGATGTCCCTGGGGTGCTCTGGCTGTCACTTAGGTGTCCCTCGGGGTGCCCTGGCTGTCCCTAGGGTGCCCCACCTGTCCCCTAGGTGTCCCTGGGGTGCCCTGACTGTCCCTAGGTGTCCCTGGGGGTACCCTGGCTGTCCCTGGAGGTGCCCTGCCTGTCCCTTAGGTGTCCCTGGGGGTGCCCAGGCTGTCCCCTAGGTGTCCCTGGGCGTGCCCATGGTGTTCCTGGGGTTCCTTGGCTGTCCCCTAGGTGTCCCTGGGGGGGCACTGGGTGTCCCTGGGGTGACCTGGCTGTCCCTAGGGTGCCCGGGAAATCGCCTACGTGTCCCTGGGGTACCCTGGGTGTCCCTGGGGTGCCCTGGCTGTCCCCTAGGTGACCCTGGGGGTGCCGTGGCTGTCCCCTACGTGTCTCTGGGGGTCCCCTTGGTGTCCCTGGGGGTGCCCTGGCTGTCCCCTAGGTGTCCCTGGGGGTGCCCTGCCTGTCCCTGGAGTGCCCTGGCTGGCCCCTAGGTCTCTCTTGGGGTGCCCTGTCTGTCCCTTAGGTGTCCCGGGGGTGCCCTGGCTGTCCCCTAGGTGTCCCTGGGGGTGCACTGGATGTCCCTGGGGGGGCCCTGGCTGTCCTCTAGGTGTCCCTGGGGGTGCCCTGCTTTCCCCTCGCTGTCCCTGGGGGTGCCCTGCCTGTCCCCTAGGTGTCCCTGCGGGTGCCCGGCGTGTCCCTGGGGTGCCCTGGCTGTCCCCTAGGTGTCCCTGGGGTGCCCTAGGTGTCCCTGGGGGTGCCCTGGCTGTCCCTAGGGTGCCCTGGAGGTCCCCTACGTAGCCCTGGGCGTGCCCTGCCTGTCCCCTAGGTGTCCCTGGGGGTGCCCTGGCTGTCCCCTTGGTGTTCCTGGGGTGCCCTGGCTGTCCCCTAGGTGTCCCTGGGGGTGCCCTGGCTGTCCCCTTGGTGTCCCTGGGGTGCCCTGGCTGTCCCCTAGGTGTCCCTGGGGGTGCCCTGGCTGTCCTTGGGATGTTCGGGCTGTCCCCTTGGTGTCCCTGGGGGTACCCTGGCTGTTCCCTAGCTGTCCCTTGGGGTGCCCTGGCTGTCCCTGGGGTGCCCTGGGGGTGCCCTGCGTGTCCTCTAGGTGTCCCTTGGGGTGCCCTGGCTGTCCCCTAGGTGTCCCTGGGGTGCCCTGGCTGTCCCCTAGGTGTCCCTTGGGGTGCCCTGGGTGTCCCTGAGGGTACCCTGGCTGTCCCTAGGGTGCCCTGGCTGTGCCCTTGGTGTCCCTGGGGGTTCCCTGGCTGTCCCTAGGGTGCCCTGGCTGTCCCCTAGCTGTCCCTGGGGGTGCCCTGGCTGTCCCTGGAGTGCCCTGGCTGTCCCCTAGGTGTCCCTGGGGGTGCCCTGGCTGTCCCTAGGGTGCCCTGGCTGTCCCCTAGGTGTCCCTGGAGGCGCCCTGGGTGTCCCTGGGGGCGCCCAGGGTGTCCCTGGGATTCCCTGGAAGTCCCGTACGTGTCCCTGGGGTTCCCTGGAGGTCCCCTAGGTGTCCCTGGGGGTGCCCTCGCTGTCCTTGGGGTGCCCTGGCTGTCCCCTCGGCGACCCTGGGGGTGCCCTGAGTGTCCCTGGGGTGCCATGGCTGTCCCCTAGGTGTCCCTGGGGGTGCCCTGGCTGTCCCCTAGGTGTCCCTGGGGGTGCCTTGGGTGTCCCTGGAGTGCCCTTGCTGTCCCCTATATGTCCCTAGGGGTGCCCTGGCTGTCCCCTAGGTGTCCCTGGGGGTGTCCTGCCTTCTCCTAGGTGTCCCTGGGGGTGCCCTGGCTTTCCCCTCGGTGTCCCTGGGGGTGCCCTGCCTGTCTCCTAGGTGTCCCTGGGGGTGCCCTGCCTGTCCCCTAGGTGTCGTTGGGGGTTCCCTGGGTGTCCCTGGGGGTGCCCTGCCTGTCCCCTAGGTGTCCCTGGGAGCGCCCTAGGTGTCCCTGGGGTGCCCTGGCTGTCCCCTTGGTGTCCCTGGTGGTGCCCTGTGGGTCCCTGGGGTGCCCTGGGGGTGCTCTGGTGTCCCTGGGGGTGCCCTGGCTGTCCCCTAGGTGTCCCTGGGGGTGCCCTGGCTGTCCCTGGAGTGCCCTGGCTGTCCCCTAGGTGTCCCTGGGGGGGCCCTGGCTGTCCCCTAGGTGTCCCTGGGGGTGCCCTTCCTGTCCTCTAGGTGTCCCTGGGGGTTCCTTGGCTGTCCCTCGGGTTCCCTGGCTGTCCCCTAGGTGTCCCTGGTGGTGCCCAGGGTGTCCCTGGGGTTCCCTGGCTGTCCCCTAGGTGTCCCTGGCTGTCCCCTAGGTGTCCCTGGTGGTGCCCAGGGTGTCCCTGGGGTTCCCTGGGTGTCCTGTACGTGTCCCTGGGGGTGCCCTGGGTGTCCCTGCGAGTGCCCTGGCTGTCCCCTAGGGGTCTCTGGGGTTGCCCTGGCTGTCCCCTCAGTGTCCCTGGGTGTACCCTGCCTGTCCCCTAGGTGTCCCTGGGGGTGCCCTGCCTGTCCCTTAGGCGTCCCTCGGGGTGCCCTTCCTGTCCCCTAGGTGTCCCTGGGGGTGCCCTGGCTGTCCTCTAGGTGTCCCTGGGGGTGCCCTGGGTGTCCCTTGGGTTCCCTGGGTGTCCCTTAGGTGTCCCTGGGGGTGCCCTTGCTGTCCCCTAGGTGTCCCTGGGGGTGCCATGGCTGTCCCCTTGGTGTCCCTGGGGGTGCCCTGGCTGTCCCTAGGGTGCCCTGGCTGTGCCCTAGGGGTCCCTGGGGGTGCCCTGGCTGTCCCTAGGGTGCCCTGGCTGTCACCTAGGTGTCCCTGGGGGTGTGCTGGTGTCCCTGGGGTGCCATGGCTGTCCCCTAGGTGTCCCTGGGGGTGCCCTGGCTGTCCCCTAGGTGTCCCTGGGGGTGCCTTGGGTGTCCCTGGAGTGCCCTTGCTGTCCCCTATATGTCCCTAGGGGTGCCCTGGCTGTCCCCTAGGTGTCCCTGGGGGTGTCCTGCCTTCTCCTAGGTGTCCCTGGGGGTGCCCTGGCTTTCCCCTCGGTGTCCCTGGGGGTGCCCTGCCTGTCTCCTAGGTGTCCCTGGGGGTGCCCTGCCTGTCCCCTAGGTGTCGTTGGGGGTTCCCTGGGTGTCCCTGGGGGTGCCCTGCCTGTCCCCTAGGTGTCCCTGGGAGCGCCCTAGGTGTCCCTGGGGTGCCCTGGCTGTCCCCTTGGTGTCCCTGGTGGTGCCCTGTGGGTCCCTGGGGTGCCCTGGGGGTGCTCTGGTGTCCCTGGGGGTGCCCTGGCTGTCCCCTAGGTGTCCCTGGGGGTGCCCTGGCTGTCCCTGGAGTGCCCTGGCTGTCCCCTAGGTGTCCCTGGGGGGGCCCTGGCTGTCCCCTAGGTGTCCCTGGGGGTGCCCTTCCTGTCCTCTAGGTGTCCCTGGGGGTTCCTTGGCTGTCCCTCGGGTTCCCTGGCTGTCCCCTAGGTGTCCCTGGTGGTGCCCAGGGTGTCCCTGGGGTTCCCTGGCTGTCCCCTAGGTGTCCCTGGCTGTCCCCTAGGTGTCCCTGGTGGTGCCCAGGGTGTCCCTGGGGTTCCCTGGGTGTCCTGTACGTGTCCCTGGGGGTGCCCTGGGTGTCCCTGCGAGTGCCCTGGCTGTCCCCTAGGGGTCTCTGGGGTTGCCCTGGCTGTCCCCTCAGTGTCCCTGGGTGTACCCTGCCTGTCCCCTAGGTGTCCCTGGGGGTGCCCTGCCTGTCCCTTAGGCGTCCCTCGGGGTGCCCTTCCTGTCCCCTAGGTGTCCCTGGGGGTGCCCTGGCTGTCCTCTAGGTGTCCCTGGGGGTGCCCTGGGTGTCCCTTGGGTTCCCTGGGTGTCCCTTAGGTGTCCCTGGGGGTGCCCTTGCTGTCCCCTAGGTGTCCCTGGGGGTGCCATGGCTGTCCCCTTGGTGTCCCTGGGGGTGCCCTGGCTGTCCCTAGGGTGCCCTGGCTGTGCCCTAGGGGTCCCTGGGGGTGCCCTGGCTGTCCCTAGGGTGCCCTGGCTGTCACCTAGGTGTCCCTGGGGGTGTGCTGGTGTCCCTCGGGGTGCCCTTGCTGTCCCCTAGGTGTCCCTGGGGGTGCCCTGGCTGTCCCTGGAGTGCCCTGGCTGTCCCCTAGGTGTCCCTGGGTGTACCCTGCCTGTCCCCTAGGTGTCCCTGGGGGTGCCCTGGCTGTCCCCTAGGTGTCCCTGGGGGTGCCCTGGCTGTCCCTAGGGTGCCCTTGCTGTGCCCTCGGTGTCCCTGGGGGTACTCTGGCTGTCCCCTAGGTGTCCCTGGGGGTGCCCTGGGTGTGCCTGGAGTGCCCTGGCTGTCCCCTAGGTGGCCCTGGGGCTGCCCTGGGTGTCCCTGGGGGTGCCCTGGAGGTCCCCTAGGTGTCCCTGGGGGTGCCCTGGCTGTCCCTGGGGTGCCCTGGGTGTCCCCATTGTGTCCTTGGGGGTGCCCTGCCTGTCCTCTCGGTGTCCCTGGGGGTGCCCTGGCTGTGCCCTCGGTGTCCCTGGGGGTACCCTGGCTGTCCCTAGGGTGCCCTGGCTGTCCCCTAGGTGTCCCTGGGTGTGCCCTGGCTGTCCCTGGGCGTGCACAGGGTGTCCCTTGGGTTCCCTGGCTGTCCCCTAGGTATTGCGCGGGGGGCCCTGGCTGTCCCCTAGGTTTCCCTGGGGGTGCCCTGGGTGTCCCTGGGGGTGCCCTGGGTGTCCCTGGGGGGGCCCTGGCTGTCCCCTAGGTGTCCCTGGGTTGCCCTGGCTGTCCCCTATGTGTTCCTGCCTCGCTCGTATCCTCGACTCCGCCTCCGGCGCCATGGTGACTCCCCTCCCAGTCTGGACCAGTGTGGCCTCACCCCCTCCCCTGGGGCCATCCGACCCATCCCAGTATAGACCAGTAAGGCACCGAGTGGCCACCATGGACCCCCACACGCCTGCCAGTTCATCCCAGTTCATCCCAGTCCACTCTTCGTCCCTCCCAGGTTTCTCTGGTCACCCTCCCAGTGCTCTCAGTCCATCCCAGTCCCGCAGGTGTTGGTGCTTGGGGCTTGATGAGCTGGTGCCTGTCCGCAACGTGGAGCGGCTCAAACGGGACCTCAGGGTGAGGGGGGCGCGGATTTGGGGGGATCCTGGGGGTCCTGAGTTGTCGTGGAGAGGGTTTTTGGGTTGTGGGGGGTCTGGGGGGAGTCCTGAGGGCTGCTTTGGGTGCTTTGGGGGGTATTCGGGAGGTTTGGGCGGCCCATTTGAGGCATCAAAAACCTGAGGAGGGTTTTGATAGCTCCTGGAGGTGGAGGGGGCCGTGGGGGTGAGCTGGCTGTCCCAGGGGGTTCCTGGCTGTCCCTCGATGTCCCTGGGGTGCTCTGGCTGTCACTTAGGTGTCCCTCGGGGTGCCCTGGCTGTCCCTAGGGTGCCCCACCTGTCCCCTAGGTGTCCCTGGGGTGCCCTGACTGTCCCTAGGTGTCCCTGGGGGTACCCTGGCTGTCCCTGGAGGTGCCCTGCCTGTCCCTTAGGTGTCCCTGGGGGTGCCCAGGCTGTCCCCTAGGTGTCCCTGGGCGTGCCCATGGTGTTCCTGGGGTTCCTTGGCTGTCCCCTAGGTGTCCCTGGGGGGACACTGGGTGTCCCTGGGGTGACCTGGCTGTCCCTAGGGTGCCCGGGCGGTCGCCTACGTGTCCCTGGGGTACCCTGGGTGTCCCTGGGGTGCCCTGGCTGTCCCCTAGGTGTCCCTGGGGGTCCCCTTGGTGTCCCTGGGGGTGCCCTGGCTGTCCCCTAGGTGTCCCTGGGGGTGCCCTGCCTGTCCCTGGAGTGCCCTGGCTGGCCCCTAGGTCTCTCTTGGGGTGCCCTGGCTGTCCCTTAGGTGTCCCGGGGGTGCCCTGGCTGTCCCCTAGGTGTCCCTGGGGGTGCACTGGATGTCCCTGGGGGGGCCCTGGCTGTCCTCTAGGTGTCCCTGGGGGTGCCCTGCTTTCCCCTCGCTGTCCCTGGGGGTGCCCTGCCTGTCCCCTAGGTGTCCCTGCGGGTGCCCGGCGTGTCCCTGGGGTGCCCTGGCTGTCCCCTAGGTGTCCCTGGGGTGCCCTAGGTGTCCCTGGGGGTGCCCTGGCTGTCCCTAGAGTGCCCTGGAGGTCCCCTACGTGGCCCTGGGCGTGCCCTGCCTGTCCCCTAGGTGTCCCTGGGGTGCCCTGGCTGTCCCCTTGGTGTTCCTGGGGTGCCCTGGCTGTCCCCTAGGTGTCCCTGGGGGTGCCCTGGCTGTCCCCTTGGTGTCCCTGGGGTGCCCTGGCTGTCCCCTAGGTGTCCCTGGGGGTGCCCTGGCTGTCCTTGGGATGTTCGGGCTGTCCCCTTGGTGTCCCTGGGGGTACCCTGGCTGTTCCCTAGCTGTCCCTTGGGGTGCCCTGGCTGTCCCTGGGGTGCCCTGGGGGTGCCCTGCCTGTCCTCTAGGTGTCCCTGGGGGTGCCCTGGCTGTCCCCTAGGTGTCCCTGGGGTGCCCTGGCTGTCCCCTAGTTGTCCCTTGGGGTGCCCTGGGTGTCCCTGAGGGTACCCTGGCTGTCCCTAGGGTGCCCTGGCTGTGCCCTTGGTGTCCCTGGGGGTTCCCTGGCTGTCCCTAGGGTGCCCTGGCTGTCCCCTAGCTGTCCCTGGGGGTGCCCTGGCTGTCCCTGGAGTGCCCTGGCTGTCCCCTAGGTGTCCCTGGGGGTGCCCTGGCTGTCCCTAGGGTGCCCTGGCTGTCCCCTAGGTGTCCCTGGGGGCGCCCTGGGTGTCCCTGGGGGCGCCCAGGGTGTCCCTGGGATTCCCTGGAAGTCCCGTACGTGTCCCTGGGGTTCCCTGGAGGTCCCCTAGGTGTCCCTGGGGGTGCCCTCGCTGTCCTTGGGGTGCCCTGGCTGTCCCCTCGGCGACCCTGGGGGTGCCCTGAGTGTCCCTCGGGTGCCATGGCTGTCCCCTAGGTGTCCCTGGGGGTGCCCTGGCTGTCCCCTAGGTGTCCCTGGGGGTGCCTTGGGTGTCCCTGGACTGCCCTGGCTGTCCCCTATATGTCCCTAGGGGTGCCCTGGCTGTCCCCTAGGTGTCCCTGGGGGTGTCCTGCCTTCTCCTAGGTGTCCCTGGGGGTGCCCTGGCTTTCCCCTCGGTGTCCCTGGGGGTGCCCTGCCTGTCTCCTAGGTGTCCCTGGGGGTGCCCTGCGTGTCCCTGGGAGTGCCCTGGCTGTCCCCTAGCGGTCTCTGGGGGTGCCCTGGCTGTCCCGTCAGTGTCCCTGGGGGTGCCCTGCCTCTCCCCTAGGTGTCGTTGGGGGTGCCCTGGGTGTCCCTGGGGGTGCCCTGCCTGTCCCCTAGGTGTCCCTGGGGGTGCCCTGTGTGTCCCTGGGGTGCCCTGGCTGTCCTTTTGGTGTCCCTGGTGGTGCCCTGTGGGTCCCTGGGCTGCCCTGGGGGTGCTCTGGTGTCCCTGAGGGTGCCCAGGCTGTCCCCTAGGTGTCCCTGGGGGTGCCCTGGCTGTCCCTGGAGTGCCCTGGCTGTCCCCTAGGTGTCCCTGGGGGGGCCCTGGCTGTCCCCTAGGTGTCCCTGGGGGTGCCCTTCCTGTCCTCTAGGTGTCCCTGGGGTTTCCTTGGCTGTCCCTCGGGTTCCCTGGCTGTCCCCTAGGTGTCCCTGGTGGTGCCCAGGGTGTCCCTGGGGTTCCATGGGTGTCCTGTACGTGTCCCTTGGGGTGCCCTGGGTGTCCCTGGAGTGCCCTGGCTGTCCCCTAAATGTCCCTGGGGGTGCCCTGGCTGTCCCCTAGGTGTCCCTGGGGGTGCCCTGGCTGTCCCCTAGGTGTCCCTGGGGGTGCCCTAGGTTTCCCTGGGGGTGCCCTGGGTGTCCCTAGGGTGCCCTGGCTGTCCCCCAAGGTGTCCCTGTGGGTGCCCAGAGTGTCCCTGCGAGTGCCCTGGCTGTCCCCTAGGGGTCTCTGGGGTTGCCCTGGCTGTCCCGTCAGTGTCCCTGCGGGTGCCCTGCCTGTCCCCTAGGTGTCCCTGCGGGTGCCCTGTGGGTCCCTGGGGGTGCCCTGGTGTCCCTGTGGGTGCCCTGGCTGTCCCCTAGGTGTCCCTGGGGGTGCCCTGGCTGTCCCTGGAGTGCCCAGGCTGTCCCCTAGGTGTCCCTGGGGGGGCCCTGGCTGTCCCCTAGGTGTCCCTGGGGGTGCCCTTCCTGTCCCCTAGGTGTCCCTGGGGGTGCCCTGGCTGTCCTCTAGGTGTCCCTGGGGGTGCCCTGGGTGTCCCTGGGGTTCCCTGGGTGTCCCTTAGGTGTCCCTGGGGGTGCCCTGGCTGTCCCCTAGGTGTCCCTGGGGGTGCCATGGCTGTCCCCTTGGTGTCCCTGGGGGTGCCCTGGCTGTCCCTAGGGTGCCCTGGCTGTGCCCTAGGGGTCCCTGGGGGTGCCCTGGCTGTCTCTAGGGTGCCCTGGCTGTCACCTAGGTGTCCCTGGGGGTGTGCTGGTGTCCCTCGGGGTGCCCTTGCTGTCCCCTAGGTGTCCCTGGGGGTGCCCTGGCTGTCCCTGGAGTGCCCTGGCTGTCCCCTAGGTGTCCCTGGGTGTACCCTGCCTGTCCCCTAGGTGTCCCTGGGGGTGCCCTGGCTCTCCCCTAGGTGTCCCTGGGGGTGCCCTGGCTGTCCTTAGGGTGCCTTTGCTGTGCCCTCGGTGTCCCTGGGGGTGCTCTGGCTGTCCCCTAGGTGTCCCTGCAGGTGCCCTGGGTGTGCCTGGAGTGCCCTGGCTGTCCCCTAGGTGGCCCTGGGGCTGCCCTGGGTGTCCCTGGGGGTGCCCTGGAGGTCCCCTAGGTGTCCCTGGGGGTGCCCTGGGTGTCCCCATTGTGGTGTCCCTGGGGGTGCCCTGGCTGTGCCCTCGGTGTCCCTGGGGGTGCCCTGGCTGTCTCTAGGGTGCCCTGGCTGTCCCCTAGGTGTCCCTGGGTGTGCCCTGGCTGTCCCTGGGCGTGCACAGGGTGTCCCTTGGGTTCCCTGGCTGTCCCCTACGTATCGCGGGGGGGCCCTGGCTGTCCCCTAGGTGTCCCTGGGGGTGCCCTGGGCGTCCCTGGGGGTGCCCTGGGTGTCCCTGGGGGGGCCCTGGCTGTCCCCTAGGTGTCCCTGGGTTGCCCTGGCTGTCCCCTAGGTGTCCCTGCCTCGCTCGTATCCTCGACTCCGCCTCCGGCGCCATGGTGACTCCCCTCCCAGTCTGGACCAGTGTGGCCTCACCCCCTCCCCTGGGGCCATCCGACCCATCCCAGTATAGACCAGTAAGGCACCGAGTGGCCACCATGGACCCCCACACGCCTGCCAGTTCATCCCAGTTCATCCCAGTCCACTCTTCGTCCATCCCAGGTTTCTCTGGTCACCCTCCCAGTGCTCTCAGTCCATCCCAGTCCCGCAGGTGTTGGTGCTTGGGGCTTGATGAGCTGGTGCCTGTCCGCAACGTGGAGCGGCTCAAACGGGACCTCAGGGTGAGGGGGGCGCGGATTTGGGGGGATCCTGGGGGTCCTGAGTTGTCGTGGAGGGGGTTTTTGGGTTGTGGGGGGTCTGGGGGGAGTCCTGAGGGCTGCTTTGGGTGCTTTGGGGGGTATTCGGGAGGTTTGGGCGGCCCATTTGAGGCATCAAAGAACCTGAGGAGGGTTTTGATAGCTCCTGGAGGTGGAGGGGGCCGTGGGGGTGAGCTGGCTGTCCCAGGGGGTTCCTGGCTGTCCCTCGATGTCCCTGGGGTGCTCTGGCTGTCACTTAGGTGTCCCTCGGGGTGCCCTGGCTGTCCCTAGGGTGCCCCACCTGTCCCCTAGGTGTCCCTGGGGTGCCCTGACTGTCCCTAGGTGTCCCTGGGGGTACCCTGGCTGTCCCTGGAGGTGCCCTGCCTGTCCCTTAGGTGTCCCTGGGGGTGCCCAGGCTGTCCCCTAGGTGTCCCTGGGCGTGCCCATGGTGTTCCTGGGGTTCCTTGGCTGTCCCCTAGGTGTCCCTGGGGGGGCACTGGGTGTCCCTGGGGTGACCTGGCTGTCCCTAGGGTGCCCGGGAAATCGCCTACGTGTCCCTGGGGTACCCTGGGTGTCCCTGGGGTGCCCTGGCTGTCCCCTAGGTGACCCTGGGGGTGCCGTGGCTGTCCCCTACGTGTCTCTGGGGGTCCCCTTGGTGTCCCTGGGGGTGCCCTGGCTGTCCCCTAGGTGTCCCTGGGGGTGCCCTGCCTGTCCCTGGAGTGCCCTGGCTGGCCCCTAGGTCTCTCTTGGGGTGCCCTGTCTGTCCCTTAGGTGTCCCGGGGGTGCCCTGGCTGTCCCCTAGGTGTCCCTGGGGGTGCACTGGATGTCCCTGGGGGGGCCCTGGCTGTCCTCTAGGTGTCCCTGGGGGTGCCCTGCTTTCCCCTCGCTGTCCCTGGGGGTGCCCTGCCTGTCCCCTAGGTGTCCCTGCGGGTGCCCGGCGTGTCCCTGGGGTGCCCTGGCTGTCCCCTAGGTGTCCCTGGGGTGCCCTAGGTGTCCCTGGGGGTGCCCTGGCTGTCCCTAGGGTGCCCTGGAGGTCCCCTACGTGGCCCTGGGCGTGCCCTGCCTGTCCCCTAGGTGTCCCTGGGGGTGCCCTGGCTGTCCCCTTGGTGTTCCTGGGGTGCCCTGGCTGTCCCCTAGGTGTCCCTGGGGGTGCCCTGGCTGTCCCCTTGGTGTCCCTGGGGTGCCCTGGCTGTCCCCTAGGTGTCCCTGGGGGTGCCCTGGCTGTCCTTGGGATGTTCGGGCTGTCCCCTTGGTGTCCCTGGGGGTACCCTGGCTGTTCCCTAGCTGTCCCTTGGGGTGCCCTGGCTGTCCCTGGGGTGCCCTGGGGGTGCCCTGCGTGTCCTCTAGGTGTCCCTTGGGGTGCCCTGGCTGTCCCCTAGGTGTCCCTGGGGTGCCCTGGCTGTCCCCTAGGTGTCCCTTGGGGTGCCCTGGGTGTCCCTGAGGGTACCCTGGCTGTCCCTAGGGTGCCCTGGCTGTGCCCTTGGTGTCCCTGGGGGTTCCCTGGCTGTCCCTAGGGTGCCCTGGCTGTCCCCTAGCTGTCCCTGGGGGTGCCCTGGCTGTCCCTGGAGTGCCCTGGCTGTCCCCTAGGTGTCCCTGGGGGTGCCCTGGCTGTCCCTAGGGTGCCCTGGCTGTCCCCTAGGTGTCCCTGGAGGCGCCCTGGGTGTCCCTGGGGGCGCCCAGGGTGTCCCTGGGATTCCCTGGAAGTCCCGTACGTGTCCCTGGGGTTCCCTGGAGGTCCCCTAGGTGTCCCTGGGGGTGCCCTCGCTGTCCTTGGGGTGCCCTGGCTGTCCCCTCGGCGACCCTGGGGGTGCCCTGAGTGTCCCTGGGGTGCCATGGCTGTCCCCTAGGTGTCCCTGGGGGTGCCCTGGCTGTCCCCTAGGTGTCCCTGGGGGTGCCTTGGGTGTCCCTGGAGTGCCCTTGCTGTCCCCTATATGTCCCTAGGGGTGCCCTGGCTGTCCCCTAGGTGTCCCTGGGGGTGTCCTGCCTTCTCCTAGGTGTCCCTGGGGGTGCCCTGGCTTTCCCCTCGGTGTCCCTGGGGGTGCCCTGCCTGTCTCCTAGGTGTCCCTGGGGGTGCCCTGCCTGTCCCCTAGGTGTCGTTGGGGGTTCCCTGGGTGTCCCTGGGGGTGCCCTGCCTGTCCCCTAGGTGTCCCTGGGAGCGCCCTAGGTGTCCCTGGGGTGCCCTGGCTGTCCCCTTGGTGTCCCTGGTGGTGCCCTGTGGGTCCCTGGGGTGCCCTGGGGGTGCTCTGGTGTCCCTGGGGGTGCCCTGGCTGTCCCCTAGGTGTCCCTGGGGGTGCCCTGGCTGTCCCTGGAGTGCCCTGGCTGTCCCCTAGGTGTCCCTGGGGGGGCCCTGGCTGTCCCCTAGGTGTCCCTGGGGGTGCCCTTCCTGTCCTCTAGGTGTCCCTGGGGGTTCCTTGGCTGTCCCTCGGGTTCCCTGGCTGTCCCCTAGGTGTCCCTGGTGGTGCCCAGGGTGTCCCTGGGGTTCCCTGGCTGTCCCCTAGGTGTCCCTGGCTGTCCCCTAGGTGTCCCTGGTGGTGCCCAGGGTGTCCCTGGGGTTCCCTGGGTGTCCTGTACGTGTCCCTGGGGGTGCCCTGGGTGTCCCTGCGAGTGCCCTGGCTGTCCCCTAGGGGTCTCTGGGGTTGCCCTGGCTGTCCCCTCAGTGTCCCTGGGTGTACCCTGCCTGTCCCCTAGGTGTCCCTGGGGGTGCCCTGCCTGTCCCTTAGGCGTCCCTCGGGGTGCCCTTCCTGTCCCCTAGGTGTCCCTGGGGGTGCCCTGGCTGTCCTCTAGGTGTCCCCTGGGGGTGCCCTGGGTGTCCCTTGGGTTCCCTGGGTGTCCCTTAGGTGTCCCTGGGGGTACCCTTGCTGTCCCCTAGGTGTCCCTGGGGGTGCCATGGCTGTCCCCCTTGGTGTCCCTGGGGGTGCCCTGGCTGTCCCTAGGGTGCCCTGGCTGTGCCCTAGGGGTCCCTGGGGGTGCCCTGGCTGTCCCTAGGGTGCCCTGGCTGTCACCTAGGTGTCCCTGGGGGTGTGCTGGTGTCCCTCGGGGTGCCCTTGCTGTCCCCTAGGTGTCCCTGGGGGTGCCCTGGCTGTCCCTGGAGTGCCCTGGCTGTCCCCTAGGTGTCCCTGGGTGTACCCTGCCTGTCCCCTAGGTGTCCCTGGGGGTGCCCTGGCTGTCCCCTAGGTGTCCCTGGGGGTGCCCTGGCTGTCCCTAGGGTGCCCTTGCTGTGCCCTCGGTGTCCCTGGGGGTACTCTGGCTGTCCCCTAGGTGTCCCTGGGGGTGCCCTGGGTGTGCCTGGAGTGCCCTGGCTGTCCCCTAGGTGGCCCTGGGGCTGCCCTGGGTGTCCCTGGGGGTGCCCTGGAGGTCCCCTAGGTGTCCCTGGGGGTGCCCTGGCTGTCCCTGGGGTGCCCTGGGTGTCCCCATTGTGTCCTTGGGGGTGCCCTGCCTGTCCTCTCGGTGTCCCTGGGGGTGCCCTGGCTGTGCCCTCGGTGTCCCTGGGGGTACCCTGGCTGTCCCTAGGGTGCCCTGGCTGTCCCCTAGGTGTCCCTGGGTGTGCCCTGGCTGTCCCTGGGCGTGCACAGGGTGTCCCTTGGGTTCCCTGGCTGTCCCCTAGGTATTGCGCGGGGGGCCCTGGCTGTCCCCTAGGTTTCCCTGGGGGTGCCCTGGGTGTCCCTGGGGGTGCCCTGGGTGTCCCTGGGGGGGCCCTGGCTGTCCCCTAGGTGTCCCTGGGTTGCCCTGGCTGTCCCCTATGTGTTCCTGCCTCGCTCGTATCCTCGACTCCGCCTCCGGCGCCATGGTGACTCCCCTCCCAGTCTGGACCAGTGTGGCCTCACCCCCTCCCCTGGGGCCATCCGACCCATCCCAGTATAGACCAGTAAGGCACCGAGTGGCCACCATGGACCCCCACACGCCTGCCAGTTCATCCCAGTTCATCCCAGTCCACTCTTCGTCCCTCCCAGGTTTCTCTGGTCACCCTCCCAGTGCTCTCAGTCCATCCCAGTCCCGCAGGTGTTGGTGCTTGGGGCTTGATGAGCTGGTGCCTGTCCGCAACGTGGAGCGGCTCAAACGGGACCTCAGGGTGAGGGGGGCGCGGATTTGGGGGGATCCTGGGGGTCCTGAGTTGTCGTGGAGAGGGTTTTTGGGTTGTGGGGGGTCTGGGGGGAGTCCTGAGGGCTGCTTTGGGTGCTTTGGGGGGTATTCGGGAGGTTTGGGCGGCCCATTTGAGGCATCAAAAACCTGAGGAGGGTTTTGATAGCTCCTGGAGGTGGAGGGGGCCGTGGGGGTGAGCTGGCTGTCCCAGGGGGTTCCTGGCTGTCCCTCGATGTCCCTGGGGTGCTCTGGCTGTCACTTAGGTGTCCCTCGGGGTGCCCTGGCTGTCCCTAGGGTGCCCCACCTGTCCCCTAGGTGTCCCTGGGGTGCCCTGACTGTCCCTAGGTGTCCCTGGGGGTACCCTGGCTGTCCCTGGAGGTGCCCTGCCTGTCCCTTAGGTGTCCCTGGGGGTGCCCAGGCTGTCCCCTAGGTGTCCCTGGGCGTGCCCATGGTGTTCCTGGGGTTCCTTGGCTGTCCCCTAGGTGTCCCTGGGGGGACACTGGGTGTCCCTGGGGTGACCTGGCTGTCCCTAGGGTGCCCGGGCGGTCGCCTACGTGTCCCTGGGGTACCCTGGGTGTCCCTGGGGTGCCCTGGCTGTCCCCTAGGTGTCCCTGGGGGTCCCCTTGGTGTCCCTGGGGGTGCCCTGGCTGTCCCCTAGGTGTCCCTGGGGGTGCCCTGCCTGTCCCTGGAGTGCCCTGGCTGGCCCCTAGGTCTCTCTTGGGGTGCCCTGGCTGTCCCTTAGGTGTCCCGGGGGTGCCCTGGCTGTCCCCTAGGTGTCCCTGGGGGTGCACTGGATGTCCCTGGGGGGGCCCTGGCTGTCCTCTAGGTGTCCCTGGGGGTGCCCTGCTTTCCCCTCGCTGTCCCTGGGGGTGCCCTGCCTGTCCCCTAGGTGTCCCTGCGGGTGCCCGGCGTGTCCCTGGGGTGCCCTGGCTGTCCCCTAGGTGTCCCTGGGGTGCCCTAGGTGTCCCTGGGGGTGCCCTGGCTGTCCCTAGAGTGCCCTGGAGGTCCCCTACGTGGCCCTGGGCGTGCCCTGCCTGTCCCCTAGGTGTCCCTGGGGGTGCCCTGGCTGTCCCCTTGGTGTTCCTGGGGTGCCCTGGCTGTCCCCTAGGTGTCCCTGGGGGTGCCCTGGCTGTCCCCTTGGTGTTCCTGGGGTGCCCTGGCTGTCCCCTAGGTGTCCCTGGGGGTGCCCTGGCTGTCCCCTTGGTGTCCCTGGGGTGCCCTGGCTGTCCCCTAGGTGTCCCTGGGGGTGCCCTGGCTGTCCTTGGGATGTTCGGGCTGTCCCCTTGGTGTCCCTGGGGGTACCCTGGCTGTTCCCTAGCTGTCCCTTGGGGTGCCCTGGCTGTCCCTGGGGTGCCCTGGGGGTGCCCTGCCTGTCCTCTAGGTGTCCCTGGGGGTGCCCTGGCTGTCCCCTAGGGTTCCCTGGGGTGCCCTGGCTGTCCCCTAGTTGTCCCTTGGGGTGCCCTGGGTGTCCCTGAGGGTACCCTGGCTGTCCCTAGGGTGCCCTGGCTGTGCCCTTGGTGTCCCTGGGGGTTCCCTGGCTGTCCCTAGGGTGCCCTGGCTGTCCCCTAGCTGTCCCTGGGGGTGCCCTGGCTGTCCCTGGAGTGCCCTGGCTGTCCCCTAGGTGTCCCTGGGGGTGCCCTGGCTGTCCCTAGGGTGCCCTGGCTGTCCCCTAGGTGTCCCTGGGGGCGCCCTGGGTGTCCCTGGGGGCGCCCAGGGTGTCCCTGGGATTCCCTGGAAGTCCCGTACGTGTCCCTGGGGTTCCCTGGAGGTCCCCTAGGTGTCCCTGGGGGTGCCCTCGCTGTCCTTGGGGTGCCCTGGCTGTCCCCTCGGCGACCCTGGGGGTGCCCTGAGTGTCCCTCGGGTGCCATGGCTGTCCCCTAGGTGTCCCTGGGGGTGCCCTGGCTGTCCCCTAGGTGTCCCTGGGGGTGCCTTGGGTGTCCCTGGACTGCCCTGGCTGTCCCCTATATGTCCCTAGGGGTGCCCTGGCTGTCCCCTAGGTGTCCCTGGGGGTGTCCTGCCTTCTCCTAGGTGTCCCTGGGGGTGCCCTGGCTTTCCCCTCGGTGTCCCTGGGGGTGCCCTGCCTGTCTCCTAGGTGTCCCTGGGGGTGCCCTGCGTGTCCCTGGGAGTGCCCTGGCTGTCCCCTAGCGGTCTCTGGGGGTGCCCTGGCTGTCCTGTCAGTGTCCCTGGGGGTGCCCTGCCTGTCCCCTAGGTGTCGTTGGGGGTTCCCTGGGTGTCCCTGGGGGTGCCCTGCCTGTCCCCTAGGTGTCCCTGGGAGTGCCCTAGGTGTCCCTGGGGTGCCCTGGCTGTCCCCTTGGTGTCCCTGGTGGTGCCCTGTGGGTCCCTGGGGTGCCCTGGGGGTGCTCTGGTGTCCCTGGGGGTGCCCTGGCTGTCCCCTAGGTGTCCCTGGGGGTGCCCTGGCTGTCCCTGGAGTGCCCTGGCTGTCCCCTAGGTGTCCCTGGGGGGGCCCTGGCTGTCCCCTAGGTGTCCCTGGGGGTGCCCTTCCTGTCCTCTAGGTGTCCCTGGGGGTTCCTTGGCTGTCCCTCGGGTTCCCTGGCTGTCCCCTAGGTGTCCCTGGTGGTGCCCAGGGTGTCCCTGGGGTTCCCTGGCTGTCCCCTAGGTGTCCCTGGCTGTCCCCTAGGTGTCCCTGGTGGTGCCCAGGATGTCCCTGGGGTTCCCTGGGTGTCCTGTACGTGTCCCTGGGGGTGCCCTGGGTGTCCCTGCGAGTGCCCTGGGTGTCCCCTAGGGGTCTCTGGGGTTGCCCTGGCTGTCCCCTCAGTGTCCCTGGGTGTACCCTGCCTGTCCCCTAGGTGTCCCTGGGGGTGCCCTGCCTGTCCCTTAGGCGTCCCTCGGTGTGCCCTGGGTGTCCCTGGGGGTGCTAGGCTGTCCCCTAGGTGTCCCTGGGGTGCCCTGGCTGTCCCCTTGGTGTCCCTGCGGGTGCCCTGTGGGTCCCTGGGGGTGCCCTGGTGTCCCTGTGGGTGCCCTGGCTGTCCCCTAGGTGTCCCTGGGGGTGCCCTGGCTGTCCCTGGAGTGCCCTGGCTGTCCCCTAGGTGTCCCTGAGGGGGCCCTGGCTGTCCCCTAGGTGTCCCTGGGGGTGCCCTTCCTGTCCCCTAGGTGTCCCTGGGGGTGCCCTGGCTGTCCTCTAGGTGTCCCTGGGGGTGCCCTGGGTGTCCCTGGGGTTCCCTGGCTGTCCCCTAGGTGTCCCTGGGGGGGCCCTGGGTGTCCCTGGGGGTGCCCAGGGTGTCCCTTAGGTGTCCCTGGGGGTGCCCTTGCTGTCCCCTAGGTGTCCCTGGGTGTGCCCTGGCTGTCCCTAGGGTGCCATGGCTGTCCCTCGGGTGCCCTGGCTGTCTCCTCGGTGTCCCTGGGGGTGCCCTGGGTGTCCCTGGGGTGCCCTGGGGGTACCCTGGCTGTCCCTGGAGGTGCCCTGCCTGTCCCTTAGGTGTCCCTGGGGGTGCCCTGGCTGTCCTTTGGGTGCCCTGGCTGTGCCCTCAGTGTCTCTGGGGGTGCCCTAGGTGTCCATGGAGGTGCCCTGGCTGTCCCTGGGCTGCCCTGGCTGTCCCCTAGGTGTCCCTGGGGGTGCCCTGCGTGTCCCTGGGGGTGCACAGGGTGTCACTGGGGTTCCCTGCCTGTCCCGTACGTGTCCCTGGGGGTGCCCTGCCTGTCCCCTAGGTGTCCCTGGGGCTGCCCTGGGTGTCCCTGGGGTGCCCTGGCTGTCCCCTAGGTGTCCCTGGGGGTGCCCTGGCTGTCTCTGGGGTTCCCTGACTGTCCCCTAGGTGTCCCTGAGGGGGCCCTGGCTGTCTCCTAGGTGTCCCTGGGGTGTCCCTGGGGTTCCCTGGCTGTCCCCTAGGTGTCCCTGGGGGGGCCCTGGCTGTCCCCTAGGTGACCCTGGGTGTGCCCTGGGTGTCCCTGGGGGTGCGCAGGGTGTCCCTGGGGTTCCCTGGCTGTCCCGTACGTGTCCCTGGGGGTGCCCTGGAGGTCCCCTGGGTGTCCCTGGGGGTGCCCTGGGTGTCCCTGGGGTGCCCTGGCTGTCCCCTAGGTGTCCCTGGGGGGGCCCTGGCTGTCTCCTAGGTGTCCCTGGGGGTGCCCTGGCTGTCCCTGTGGGTGCTCTGGCTGTCCCCTACGTGTCCCTGGGGTGCCCTGGGTGTCCCTGGCGTGCCCTGGTGTGCCCTGGCTGTCCCCTAGGTGTCCATGGGGGGGCCCTGGCTGTCCCCTAGGTGTCCCTGGGGGTGCTCTGGCTGTCCCTGGGGGTGCCCAGGCTGTCCCCTAGGTGTCCCTGGGTGTGCACAGGGTGTCTCTGGGGAGCCCTGGCTGTCCCCTAGGTGTCCCTGGGGGTGCCCTGGGTGTCCCTGGGGGTGCACAGGGTGTCCCTGAGGGTGCCCTGGCTGTCCCTGGGGGTGCACAGGGTGTCCCTGGGGTTCCCTGGCTGTCCCGTACGTGTCCCTGGGGGTGCCCTGGAGGTCCCCTAGGCGTCCCTGGGGGTGCCCTGGGTGTACCTGGGGTGCCCTGGCTGTCCCCTAGCTGTCCCTGGGGGGGCCCGTGCTGTCTCCTAGGTGTCCCTGGGGGTGCCCTGGCTGTCCCCTACGTGTCCCTGGGGTGCCCTGGGTGTCCCTGGGGTGCCCTGGGGTGCCCTGGCTGTCTCCTAGGTGTCCATGGGGTGGCCCTGGCTGTCCCCTAGGTGTCCCTGGGGGTGCTCTGGCTGTCCCTGGGGGAACCATGGCTGTCCCCTTGGTGTCCCTGGGGGTGCCCAGGCTGTCCCCTAGGTGTCCCTGGGTGTGCCCTGGGTGTCCCTGGTGGTGCCCTGGCTGTCCCTAGGGTGCCCTGGCTGTCCCCTCGGTGTCCCTGGGGGTGCCCTGCCTGTCCCCTAGGTGTCCCTGGGCGTGCTCTGGCTGTCCCCTATGTGTCCCTGGGGGTGCCCTCGGTGTCCCTGGGGGTGCCCTGCCTGTCCCCTAGGTGTCCTTGGGGATGCCCTGGCTGTCCCTAGGGTGCCCTGGCTGTGCCCTAGGTGTCGCTGGGTGCGCCCTGGGTGTCCCTGGGGGTGCACAGGGTGTCCCTGGTGTGCCCTGGCTGTCCCCTAGGTGTCCCTGGGGGTGCCCCGGCTGTCCCCTAGGTCTCCCTGGGGGTGCCCTGAGTGTCCCTGGGGGTGCCCTGGCTGTCCCCTAAGTGTCCTAGGGGGTGCCCTGGCTGTCCCTAGGGTGTCCTGGCTGTCCCTTAGGTGTCCCTGGGTGTGCCCTGGGTGTCTCTGGGGAGCCCTGGCTGTCCCCTAGGTGTCCCTGGGGGGGCCCTGGCTGTCCCTGGGGGAGCCATGGCTGTCCCTGGGGGTGCCCTGCCTGTCCCCTAGGTGTCCCTGGGGGTGCCCTGGCTGTCTCTGGGGTGCCCTGGGGGTGCCCTGGGTGTCCCTGGGGTGCCCTGGAGGTCCGCTAGGTGTCCCTGGGGGTGCCCTGGGTGTCCGTGGGGTTCCCTGGGGGTGCCCTGGGTGTCCGAGGGGTGCCCTGGCTGTCCCCTAGGTGTCCCTGGGGGTGCCCCGGTTGTCCACTAGGTGTCCCTGGGGGTGCCCTGGCTGTCCCTGGGGGTGCCCAGGCTGTCCCCTAGGTGTCCCTGGGATGCCCTGGCTGTCTCGTCAGTGTCCCTGGGGGTGCCCTGGCTGTCCCTGGGAGTGCCCCGGCTGTCCCCTAGGTGTCCCTGAGGTGCCCTACCTGTCCTCTAGGTGTCCCTGGGGGTGCCCTGGCTGTCCCCTCGGTGGCCCTGGGGGTGCCCTGGCTGTCCCTAGGGTGCCCTGGCTGTCCCTTAGGTGTCCCTGGGTGTGCCCTGGGTGTCTCTGGGGTGCCCTGCCTGTCCCCTAGGTGTCCCTGGGGGTGCCCTGGGTGTCCCTGGGGGTGCACAGGGTGTCCCTGGGGTTCCCTGGCTGTCCCCTAGGTGTCCCTGGGGGGGCCCTGGCTGTCCCCTAGGTGTCCCTGGGGGCGCCCTGGCTGTCCCTGGGGGTGCCCTGGGTGTCCCTGGGGTTCCCTGGCTGTCCCGTACGTGTCCCTGGGGATGCCTTGGAGGTCCCCTAGGCGTCCCTGGGGGGGCCCTGGATGTCTCCTAGGTGTCCCTAGGGGTGTCCTGGCTGTCCCCTAGGTGTCCCTGGGGGGGCCCTGACTGCCTCCTATGTATCCGTGGGGGTGCCCTGCCTGTCCTCTACGTGTCCCTGGGGGTGCCATCGCTGTCCCTGGGGTGCCCTGGCTGTCCCCTAGGTGTCCCTGGGGACGCCCTGTCTGTCCTCTAGGTGTCCCTGGGGGGGCCCTGCCTGTCCCCTAGGTGTCCCTGGGGGTGCCCTGGGTGTCCCTTGGGGTGTACAGGGTGTCCCTGGGGTTCCCTGGCTGTCCCCTAGGTGTCCCTGGGGGGGCCCTGGCTGTCCCCCAGGTGTCCCTGGGGGCGCCCTGGCTGTCCCTGGGGGTGCACAGGGTGTCCCTGGGGTTCCCTGGCTGTCCCCAAGGTGTCCCTGGGGGGGCCCTGGCTGTCCCCTAGGTGTCCCTGGGGGTGCCCTGGCTGTCTGTGGGGCGCCCTGGGGGTGCCCTGGGTGTCCCTGGGGGTGCACAGGGTGTCCCTGGGGGTGCCCTGGCTGTCCCTGGGGGTGCACAGGGTGTCCCTAGGGTTCCCTGGCTGTCCCGTACGTGTCCCCGGGGGTGCCCTGGAGGTCCCCTAGGCGTCCCTGGGGGTGAACTGGGTGTCCCTGGGTTGCCCTGGCTGTCCCCTAGCTGTCCCTGGGGGGGCCCTGGCTGTCTCCTAGGTGTCCCTGGGGGTGCCCTGGCTGTCCCTGTGGGTGCCCTGGCTGTCCCCTACGTGTCCGTGGGGTGCCCTGGGTGTCCCTGGGGTGCCCTGGGGTGCCCTGGCTGTCCCCTATGTGTCCATGGGGGGGACCTGGCTGTCCCCTACGTGTTCCTGGGGGTGCTCTGGCTTTCCGTGTGGGAGCCATGGCTGTCCCCTTGGTGTCCCTGGGGGTGCCCAGGCTGTCCCCTAGGTGTCCCTGGGGGTGCCCTCGGTGTCCCTGGGGGTGCCCTGCCTGTCCCCTAGGTGTCCTTGGGGGTGCCCTGGCTGTCGCCTTGGTGTCCCTGGGGGTGCCCTGGGTGTCCCTGGGGGTGCACAGTGTGTCCCTGGGGTTCCTTGGCTGTCCCGTACGTGTCCCTGGGGGTGCCCTGGAGGTCCCCCAGGTGTCCCTGGTGGTGCCCTGGGTGTCCCTGTGGGTGCCCTGGCTGTCCCTACGTGTCCCTGGGGTGCCCTGGGTGTCCCTGGGGTGCCCTGGGGCGCCCTGCCTGTCCCCTAGGTGTCCCTGGGGGTGCCCTCGCTATCCCTAGGCTGCCCTGGCTGTCCCCTAGGTGTCCCTGGGGGTGCCCTGCTTGTCCCCTAGATGTCCTTGGGGGTGCCCTGGCTGTCCCTGGGGTGCCCTGGCTGTCCCCTAGGTGTCCCTGGGGGCGCCCTGGCTGTCCCTGGGGGTGCACAGGGTGTCCCTGGGGTTCCCTGGCTGTCCCGTACGTGTCCCTGGGGATGCCTTGGAGGTCCCCTAGGCGTCCCTGGGGGGGCCCTGGATGTCTCCTAGGTGTCCCTAGGGGTGTCCTGGCTGTCTCCTAGGTGTCCCTGGGGGGGTCCTGGCTGTCTCTGGGGTTCCCTGGCTGTCCCCTAGGTGTCCCTGGGGGTGCCCTGGCTGTCTCTGGGGTGCCCTGGGGGTGCCCTGGGTGTCCCTGGGGTGCCCTGGAAGTCCGCTAGGTGTCCCTGGGGGTGCCCTGGGTGTCCGTGGGGTGCCCTGGCTGTCCCCTAGGTGTCCCTGGGGGTGCCCCGGTTGTCCACTAGGTGTCCCTGGGGGTGCCTTGGCTGTCCCTGGGGGTGCCCAGGCTGTCCCCTAGGTGTCCCTGGGATGCCCTGGCTGTCTCGTCAGTGTCCCTGGGGGTGCCCTGGCTGTCCCTGGGAGTGCCCCGGCTGTCCCCTAGGTGTCCCTGAGGTGCCCTACCTGTCCTCTAGGTGTCCCTGGGTGTGCCCTGGCTGTCCCCTCGGTGGCCCTGGGGGTGCCCTGGCTGTCCCTAGGGTGCCCTGGCTATCCTTTAGGTGTCCCTGGGTGTGCCCTGGGTGTCTCTGGGGTGCCCTGCCTGTCCCCTAGGTGTCCCTGGGGGTGCCCTGGGTGTCCCTGGGGGTGCGCAGGGTGTCCCTGGGGTTCCCTGGCTGTCCCCTATGTGTCCCTTGGGGGGCCATGGCTGTCCCCTAGGTGTCCCTGGGGGTGCCCTGGCTGTCCCTGGGGGGGCACAGGGTGTCCCTGGGGTTCCCTGGCTGTCCCGTACGTGTCCCTGGGGATGCCTTGGAGGTCCCCTAGGCGTCCCTGGGGGGGCCCTGGATGTCTCCTAGGTGTCCCTGGGGGGGCCCTGGCTGCCTCCTAGGTGTCCGTGAGGGTGCCCTGCCTGTCCTCTACGTGTCCCTGGGGGTGCCATCGCTGTCCCTGGGGTGCCCTGGCTGTCCCCTAGGTGTCCCTGGGGACGCCCTGTCTGTCCTCTAGGTGTTTCTGGGGGTGCCCTGCCTGTCCCCTAGGTGTCCCTGGGGGTGCCCTGGGTGTCCCTGGGGGTGCACAGTGTGTCCCTGGGGTTCCTTGGCTGTCCCGTACGTGTCCCTGGGGGTGCCCTGGAGGTCCCCCAGGTGTCCCTGGGGGTGCCCTGGGTGTCCCTGGGGTGCCCTGGGGCGCCCTGCCTGTCCCCTA
This sequence comes from Chamaea fasciata, assembly GCF_029207755.1. Classification (NCBI taxonomy): domain Eukaryota; kingdom Metazoa; phylum Chordata; class Aves; order Passeriformes; family Sylviidae; genus Chamaea; species Chamaea fasciata. The sequence goes on from NW_027094684.1 coordinate 45,763, forward strand.
GGTGTCCCTGGGGGTGCCCTCGCTATCCCTAGGCTGCCCTGGCTGTCCCCTAGGTGTCCCTGGGGGTGCCCTGCTTGTCCCCTAGATGTCCTTGGGGGTGCCCTGGCTGTCCCTGGGGTGCCCTGGCTGTCCCCTAGGTGTCCCTGGGGGTGCCCCGGTTGTCCACTAGGTGTCCCTGGGGGTGCCCTGGCTGTCCCTGGGGGTGCCCAGGCTGTCCCCTAGGTGTCCCTGGGATGCCCTGGCTGTCTCGTCAGTGTCCCTCGGGGTGCCCTGGCTGTCCCTGGGAGTGCCCCGGCTGTCCCCTAGGTGTCCCTGAGGTGCCCTACCTGTCCTCTAGGTGTCCCTGGGTGTGCCCTGGCTGTCCCCTCGGTGGCCCTGGGGGTGCCCTGGCTGTCCCTAGGGTGCCCTGGCTGTCCCTTAGGTGTCCCTGGGGGTGCCCTGCCTGTCCCCAAAGTGTCCTAGGGGGTGCCCTGGCTGTCCCTAGGGTGCCCTGGCTGTGCCCTCGCTGTCCCTGGGGGTGGCCTGGCTGTCCCTGGAGTGCCCTGGCTGTCCCCTAGCTGTCCCTGGGGGTGCCCCGGCTGTCCCCTAGGTGTCCCTGGGGGTGCTCTGGCTCTCCCTTTCGGAGCCATGGCTGTCCCCTTGGTGTCCCTGGGGGTGCCCAGGCTGTCCCCTAGGTGTCCCTGGGGGTGCCCTCGGTGTCCCTGGGGGTGCCCTGCCTGTCCCCTAGGTGTCCTTGGGGGTGCCCTGGCTGTCCCTCGGGTGCCCTGGCTGTGCCCTAGGTGTCGCTGGGTGTGCCCTGGGTGTCCCTGGGGGTGCACAGGGTGTCCCTGGGGTGCCCTGGCTGTCCCCTAGGTGTCCCTGGGGGTGCCCCGGCTGTTCCCTAGGTGTCCCTGGGGGTGCCCTGTGTGTTCCTGGGGGTGCCCTGGCTGTCCCCTAAGTGTCCTAGGGGGTGCCCTGGCTGTCCCTAGGGTGCCCTGGCTGTCCCTTAGGTGTCCCTGGGTGTGCCCTGGGTGTCTCTGGGGAGCCCTGGCTGTCCCCTAGGTGTCCCTGGGGGGGCCCTGGCTGTCCCTGGGGGAGCCATGGCTGTCCCTGGGGGTGCCCTGCCTGTCCCCTAGGTGTCCCTGGGGGGGTCCTGGCTGTCTCTGGGGTTCCCTGGCTGTCCCCTAGGTGTCCCTGGGGGTGCCCTGGCTGTCTCTGGGGTGCCCTGGGGGTGCCCTTGGTGTCCCTGGAGGTGCACAGGGTGTCCCTGGGGTGCCCTGGAGGTTCGCTAGGTGTCCCTGGGGGTGCCCTGGGTGTCCCTGGGGTGCCCTGACTGTCCCCTAGGTGTCCCTGGGGGTGCCCCGGTTGTCCACTAGGTGTCCTTGGGGGTGCCCTGGCTGTCCCTGGGGTTCCCTGGCTGTCCCCTAGGTGTCCCTGGGGGTGCCCCGGTTGTCCACTAGGTGTCCCTGGGGGTGCCCTGGCTGTCCCTGGGCGTGCCCAGGCTGTCCCCTAGGTGTCCCTGGGATGCCCTGGCTGTCTCGTCAGTGTCTCTGGGGGTGCCCTGGCTGTCCCTGGGAGTGCCCCGGCTGTCCCCTAGGTGTCCCTGAGGTGCCCTACCTGTCCTCTATGTGTCCCTGGGTGTGCCCTGGCTGTCCCCTCGGTGGCCCTGGGGGTGCCCTGGCTGTCCCTAGGGTGCCCTGGCTGTCCCTTAGGTGTCCCTGGGTGTGCCCTGGGTGTCTCTGGGGTGCCCTGCCTGTCCCCTAGGTGTCCCTGGGGGTGCCCTGGGTGTCCCTGGGGGTGCACAGGGTGTCCCTGGGGTTCCCTGGCTGTCCCCTAGGTGTCCCTGGGGGGGGCCTGGCTGTCCCCTAGGTGTCCCTGGGGGTGCCCTGGCTGTCCCTGGGGGTGCACAGGGTGTCCCTGGGGTTCCCTGGCTGTCCCGTACGTGTCCCTGGGGATGCCTTGGAGGTCCCCTAGGCGTCCCTGGGGGGGCCCTGGATGTCTCCTAGGTGTCCCTGGGGGTGCCCTGCCTGTCCTCTACGTGTCCCTGGGGGTGCCATCGCTGTCCCTGGGGTGCCCTGGCTGTCCCCTAGGTGTCCGTGGGGACGCCCTGTCTGTTCTCTAGGTGTCCCTGGGGGTGCCCTGCCTGTCCCCTAGGTGTCCCTGGGGGTGCCCTGGGTGTCCCTGTGGGTGCCCTGGCTGTCCCTACATGTCCCTGGGGTGCCCTGGGTGTCCCCGGGGTGCCCTGGGGCGCCCTGCCTGTCCCCTAGGTGTCCCTGGGGGTGCCTTCGCTATCCCTAGGCTGCCCTGGCTGTCCCCTATGTGTCCCTGGGTGTGCCCTGCTTGTCCCCTAGATGTCCTTGGGGGTGCCCTGGCTGTCCCTAGGGTGCCCTGGCTGTGCCCTAGGTGTCCCTGGGTGTGCCCTGCGTGTCCCTGGGGGTGCACAGGGTGTCCCTGGGGTTCCCTGGCTGTCCCCTAGGTGTCCTTGGGGGTGCCCTGGGTGTTCCTGGGGGTGCACAGGGTGTCCCTGGGGTTCCCTGGCTGTCCCCTAGGTGTCCCTGGGGGGGCCCTGGCTGTCCCCTAGGTGTCCCTGGGGGTGCCCTGGCTGTCTCTGGGGTGCCCTGGGGGTGCCCTGGGTGTCCCTGGGGGTGCACAGGGTGTCCCTGGGGTGCCCTGGCTGTCCCCTAGGTGTCTTTGGGGGTGCCCCGGCTGTCCCCTAGGTGTCCCTGGGGGTGCCCTGTGTGTCCCTGGGGGTGCCCCTGGCTGTCCCCTAGGTGTCCCTAGGTGTGCCCTGGGTGTCCCTGGGGGTGCACAGGGTGTCCCTGGGGTGCCCTGGCTGTCCCCTAGGTGTCTTTGGGGGTGCCCCGGCTGTCCCCTAGGTGTCCCTGGGGGTGCCCTGGGTGTCCCTGGGGGTGCCCCTGGCTGTCCCCTAGGTGTCCCTGGGTGTGCCCTGGGTGTCCCTGGGGGTGCACAGGGTGTCCCTGGGGTTCCCTGGCTGTCCCCAAGGTGTCCCTGGGGGGGCCCTGGCTGTCCCCTAGGTGTCCCTGGGGGTGCTCTGGCTGTCTGTGGGGCGCCCTGGGGGTGCCCTGGGTGTCCCTGGGGGTGCACAGGGTGTCCCTGGGGTGCCCTGGCTGTCCTCTAGGTGTCCTTGGGGGTGCCCTGCTTGTCCCCTAGGTGTCCTTGGGTGTGCCCTGGCTGTCCCTAGGGTGCCCTGGCTGTGCCCTAGGTGTCCCTGGGTGTGCCCTGGGTGTCCCTGGGGGTGCACAGGGTGTCCCTGGGGTTCCCTGGCTGTCCCCTAGGTGTCCCTGGGGGTGCTCTGGGTGTTCCTGGGGGTGCACAGGGTGTCCCTGGGGTTCCCTGGCTGTCCCCAAGGTGTCCCTGGGGTGCCCTGGCTGTCCCCTAGGTGTCCCTGGGGGTGCCCTGGCTGTCTCTGGGGTGCCCTGGGGGTGGCCTTGGTGTCCCTGGGGGTGCACAGGGTGTCCCTGGGGGTGCCCTGGCTGTCCCTGGGGGTGCACAGGGTGTCCCTAGGGTTCCCTGGCTGTCCCGTACGTGTCCCCGGGGGTGCCCTGGAGGTCCCCTAGGCGTCCCTGGGGGTGAACTGGGTGTCCCTGGGTTGCCCTGGCTGTCCCCTAGCTGTCCCTGGGGGGGCCCTGGCTGTCTCCTAGGTGTCCCTGGGGGTGCCCTGGCTGTCCCTGTGGGTGCCCTGGCTGTCCCCTACGTGTCCGTGGGGTGCACTGGGTGTCCCTGGGGTGCCCTGGGGTGCCCTGGCTGTCCCCTATGTGTCCATGGGGGGGACCTGGCTGTCCCCTAGGTGTCCCTGGGGGTGCTCTGGCTTTCCGTGTGGGAGCCATGGCTGTCCCCTTGGTGTCCCTGGGGGTGCCCAGGCTGTCCCCTAGGTGTCCCTGGGGGTGCCCTCGGTGTCCCTGGGGGTGCCCTGCCTGTCCCCTAGGTGTCCTTGGGGGTGCCCTGGCTGTCGCCTAGGTGTCCCTGGGGGTGCCCTGGGTGTCCCTGGGGGTGCACAGTGTGTCCCTGGGGTTCCTTGGCTGTCCCGTACGTGCCCCTGGGGGTGCCCTGGAGGTCCCCCAGGTGTCCCTGGTGGTGCCCTGGGTGTCCCTGTGGGTGCCCTGGCTGTCCCTACGTGTCCCTGGGGTGCCCTGGGTGTCCCTGGGGTGCCCTGGGGCGCCCTGCCTGTCCCCTAGGTGTCCCTGGGGGTGCCCTCGCTATCCCTAGGCTGCCCTGGCTGTCCCCTAGGTGTCCCTGGGGGTGCCCTGCTTGTCCCCTAGATGTCCTTGGGGGTGCCCTGGCTGTCCCTGGGGTGCCCTGGCTGTCCCCTAGGTGTCCCTGGGGGCGCCCTGGCTGTCCCTGGGGGTGCACAGGGTGTCCCTGGGGTTCCCTGGCTGTCCCGTACGTGTCCCTGGGGATGCCTTGGAGGTCCCCTAGGCGTCCCTGGGGGGGCCCTGGATGTCTCCTAGGTGTCCCTAGGGGTGTCCTGGCTGTCCCCTAGGTGTCCCTGGGGGGGTCCTGGCTGTCTCTGGGGTTCCCTGGCTGTCCCCTAGGTGTCCCTGGGGGTGCCCTGTCTGTCTCTGGGGTGCCCTGGTGTGCCCTGGGTGTCCCTGGGGTGCCCTGGAGGTCCGCTAGGTGTCCCTGGGGGCGCCCTGGGTGTCCGTGGGGTGCCCTGGCTGTCCCCTAGGTGTCCCTCGGGGTGCCCCGGTTGTCCACTAGGTGTCCCTGGGGGTGCCCTGGCTGTCCCTGGGGGTGCCCAGGCTGTCCCCTAGGTGTCCCTGGGATGCCCTGGCTGTCTCGTCAGTGTCCCTGGGGGTGGCCTGGCTGTCCCTGGGAGTGCCCCGGCTGTCCCCTAGGTGTCCCTGAGGTGCCCTACCTGTCCTCTAGGTGTCCCTGGGTGTGCCCTGGCTGTCCCCTCGGTGGCCCTGGGGGTGCCCTGGCTGTCCCTAGGGTGCCCTGGCTATCCTTTAGGTGTCCCTGGGTGTGCCCTGGGTGTCTCTGGGGTGCCCTGCCTGTCCCCTAGGTGTCCCTGGGGGTGCCCTGGGTGTCCCTGGGGGTGCACAGGGTGTCCCTGGGGTTCCCTGGCTGTCCCCTATGTGTCCCTTGGGGGGCCATGGCTGTCCCCTAGGTGTCCCTGGGGGTGCCCTGGCTGTCCCTGGGGGTGCACAGGGTGTCCCTGGGGTTCCCTGGCTGTCCCGTACGTGTCCCTGGGGATGCCTTGGAGGTCCCCTAGGCGTCCCTGGGGGGGCCCTGGATGTCTCCTAGGTGTCCCTGGGGGGGCCCTGGCTGCCTCCTAGGTGTCCGTGGGGGTGCCCTGCCTGTCCTCTAGGTGTCCCTGGGTGTGCCCTGGCTGTCCCCTCGGTGGCCCTGGGGGTGCCCTGGCTGTCCCTAGTGTGCCCTGGCTGTCCCTTAGGTGTCCCTGGGGGTGCCCTGCCTGTCCCCAAAGTGTCCTAGGGGGTGCCCTGGCTGTCCCTAGGGTGCCCTGGCTGTGCCCTCGCTGTCCCTGGGGGTGGCCTGGCTGTCCCTGGAGTGCCCTGGCTGTCCCCTAGCTGTCCCTGGGGGTGCCCCGGCTGTCCCCTAGGTGTCCCTGGGGGTGCTCTGGCTCTCCCTTTCGGAGCCATGGCTGTCCCCTTCGTGTCCCTGGGGGTGCCCAGGCTGTCCCCTAGGTGTCCCTGGGGGTGCCCTCGGTGTCCCTGGGGGTGCCCTGCCTGTCCCCTAGGTGTCCTTGTGGGTGCCCTGGCTGTCCCTGGGGTGCCCTGGCTGTGCCCTAGGTGTCGCTGGGTGTGCCCTGGGTGTCCCTGGGGGTGCACAGGGTGTCCCCGGGGTGCCCTGGCTGTCCCCTAGGTGTCCCTGGGGGTGCCCCGGCTGTTCCCTAGGTGTCCCTGGGGGTGCCCTGTGTGTCCCTGGGGGTGCCCTGGCTGTCCCCTAAGTGTCCTAGGGGGTGCCCTGGCTGTCCCTAGGGTGCCCTGGCTGTCCCTTAGGTGTCCCTGGGTGTGCCCTGGGTGTCTCTGGGGAGCCCTGGCTGTCCCCTAGGTGTCCCTGGGGGGGCCCTGGCTGTCCCTGGGGGAGCGATGGCTGTCCCTGGGGGTGCCCTGCCTGTCCCCTAGGTGTCCCTGGGGGGGTCCTGGCTGTCTCTGGGGTTCCCTGGCTGTCCCCTAGGTGTCCCTGGGGGTGCCCTGGCTGTCTCTGGGGTGCCCTGGGGGTGCCCTTGGTGTCCCTGGAGGTGCACAGGGTGTCCCTGGGGTGCCCTGGAGGTCCGCTAGGTGTCCCTGGGGGTGCCCTGGGTGTCCCTGGGGTGCCCTGGCTGTCCCCTAGGTGTCCCTGGGGGTGCCCTGGGTGTCCCTGGGGTGTTCCTGGGTGTGCCATGCGTGTCCCTGGGGTGCCCTGGCTGTCCCCTAAATGTCCCTGAGGGTGCCCTGGCTGTCCCCTTGGTGTCCCTGGGCGTGTCCTGCCTTCCCCTACGTGTCCCTGGGGGTGCCCTGGGTGTCCCTGGGGTGCCCTGGCTGTCCCCTTGGTGTCCCTGGGGGTGCCCTGGGTGTCCCTGGGGTGCCCTGGCTGTTCCATAGGCGTCTCTCGGGGTTCCCTGGCTGTCCCGTCAGTGTCCCTGGGGGTGCCCTGCCTGTCCCCTTGGTGTCCCTGGGGGTGCCCTGGGTGTCCCTGGGGGGGCCCTGGCTGTCCCCTAGGTGTCCCTGGGGGGGCCCTGGCTGTCCCCTAGGTGTCCCTGGGGGTGCCCTTGCTGTCCCTGGGGTGCCCTGGCTGTCCCCTTGGTGGCCCTGGGGGTGCCCTGGGTGTCCCTGGGGGTGCCCTGGCTGTCCCTGGGGTGCCCTGGCTGTCCCCAAGGTGTCACTGGGGGTGCCCTGCCTGTCCTCTCGGTGTCCCTGGAGTTGCCCCGGCTGTCCCTAGGGTGCCCTGGCTGTCCCCTAGGTTTCCCTGGGGGTGCCCTGTCTGACCCTGGAGTGCCCAGGCTGTCCCCTAGGTGTCCCTGCGGGGGCCCTGGCTGTCCCCTAGGTGTCCCTGGGGGTGCCCTGGCAGTCCCTAGGGTGCCCTGGGGGTGCCCTAGGTGTCCCTGGGGGTGCCCTGGCTGTCCCTGGAGTGCCCTGGCTGTCCCCTAGTTGTCCTTGGGGGTGCCCTGGCTGTCCCCTTCGTGTCTTGGGGGTGCCCTGGCTGTCCCTACGGTGCCCTGACTGTCCCCTAGGTGTCCCTGGGGTTGCCCAGGGTGTCCCTGGGGGTACCCTTGCTGTCCCGTAGGTGTCCCTGGGGTTGCCCAGGGTGTCTCTGGGGTGCCCTGGCTGTCCCCTACGTGTCCCTGGGGGTGCCCAGGGTGTCCCTGGGGGTGCCCTTGCTGTACCGTAGGTGTCCCTGGGGGTGCCCTGGGTGTCCCTGGAGTGCCCTGGCTGTCCCCTAGGTGTCCCTGGGGGTGCCCTGGCTGTCCCCTTGGTGTCCCTGGGGTGCCCTGGCTGTCCCCTAGGTGTCCCTGGGGGTGCCCTGGCTGTCCTTGGGGTGCTCTGGCTGTCCCCTTGGTGTCCCTGGAGGTGCCCTGCCTGTCCCCTAGGTGTCCCTGGGGGGGCCCTTGCTGTGCCCTCAGTGTCTCTGGGGGTGCCCTGCCTGTCCCCTAGGTGTCCCTGGGGGTGCCCTGCCTGTCCCCTAGGTGTCATTGAGGGTGCCCTTGGTGTCCCTGGGGGTGCCCTGGATGTCCCCTTGGTGTCCCTGGGGATGCCCTGTGGGTCCCTGGGGTGCCCTGGGGGTGCCCTGGTGTCCCTGGGGGTGCCCTTCCTGTCCCCTAGGTGTCCCTGGGGGTGTCCTGGCTGTCTTCTAGGTGTCCCTGGGCGGACCCTGGCTGTCCTCTAGGTGTCCCTGGGGGTGCCCAGGGTTTCCCTGCGGTTCCCTGGCTGTCCCCTAGGTGTCCCTGGGGGGGGCCTGGGTGTCCCTGGGGGTGCCCAGGGTGTCCCTGGGGTTCCCTGGCTGTCCCCTAGGTGTCCCTGGGGGGGGCCTGGGTGTCCCTGGGGGTGCCCAGGGTGTCACTGGGGTTCCCTGGCTGTCCCGTACGTGTCCCTGGGGGTGCCCTGGAGGTCCCCTAGGTGTCCCTGGGGGTGCCCTGGCTGTCCCTGGGGTGCCCTGGCTGTCCCCTAGGTGTCCCTGGGTGTCCCCTTGGTGTTCCTGGGGGTGCCCAGGGTGTCCCTTAGGAGTCCCTGGGGGTGCCCTGGCTGACCCCTAGGTGTCCCTGGGGGTGCCCTGGCTGTCCCCTTGGTGTCCCTGGGGTGCCCTGGCTGGCCCCTAGGCGTCCCTGGGGGTGCCCTGGCTGTCCTTGGGGTGCTCTGGCTGTCCCCTAGCTGTCCCTGGGGGTGCCCTGGGTGTCCCCGGGGTGTCCCTGGGGGTGCCCTGCGTGGCTCAGGGGTGCCCTGGCTGTCTCCTAAATGTCCCTGGGGGTGCCCTGGCTGTCCCCTAGGTGTCCCTGGGGGTGTCCTGCCTTCCCCTAGGTGTCCCTGGGGGTGCCCTGGCTTTCCCCTCGGTGTCCCTGGGGGTGCCCTGCCTGTCCCCTAGGTGTCCCTGGGGGTGCCCTGGGTGTCCCTGGGGTGTCCTGGCTGTCCCCTTGGTGTCCCTGGGGGTGCCCTGGGTGTCCCTGGGTTGCCCTGGCTGTCCTCAAGGTGTCCCTGTGGGTGCCCAGAGTGTCCCTGGGAGTGCCCTGGCTGTCCCCTAGGCGTCTCTCGGGGTGCCCTGGCTGTCCCGTCAGTGTCCCTGGGGGTGCCCTGCCTGTCCCCTAGGTGTCCCTGGGGGTGCCCTGGGTGTCCCTGGGGTGCCCTGACTGTCCCTAGGTGTCCCTGGGGGTACCCTGGCTGTCCCTGGAGGTGCCCTGCCTGTCCCTTAGGTGTCCCTGGGGGTGCCCAGGCTGTCCCCTAGGTGTCCCTGGGCGTGCCCATGGTGTTCCTGGGGTTCCTTGGCTGTCCCCTAGGTGTCCCTGGGGGGGCACTGGGTGTCCCTGGGGTGACCTGGCTGTCCCTAGGGTGCCCGGGAAATCGCCTACGTGTCCCTGGGGTACCCTGGGTGTCCCTGGGGTGCCCTGGCTGTCCCCTAGGTGACCCTGGGGGTGCCGTGGCTGTCCCCTACGTGTCTCTGGGGGTCCCCTTGGTGTCCCTGGGGGTGCCCTGGCTGTCCCCTAGGTGTCCCTGGGGGTGCCCTGCCTGTCCCTGGAGTGCCCTGGCTGGCCCCTAGGTCTCTCTTGGGGTGCCCTGTCTGTCCCTTAGGTGTCCCGGGGGTGCCCTGGCTGTCCCCTAGGTGTCCCTGGGGGTGCACTGGATGTCCCTGGGGGGGCCCTGGCTGTCCTCTAGGTGTCCCTGGGGGTGCCCTGCTTTCCCCTCGCTGTCCCTGGGGGTGCCCTGCCTGTCCCCTAGGTGTCCCTGCGGGTGCCCGGCGTGTCCCTGGGGTGCCCTGGCTGTCCCCTAGGTGTCCCTGGGGTGCCCTAGGTGTCCCTGGGGGTGCCCTGGCTGTCCCTAGGGTGCCCTGGAGGTCCCCTACGTGGCCCTGGGCGTGCCCTGCCTGTCCCCTAGGTGTCCCTGGGGGTGCCCTGGCTGTCCCCTTGGTGTTCCTGGGGTGCCCTGGCTGTCCCCTAGGTGTCCCTGGGGGTGCCCTGGCTGTCCCCTTGGTGTCCCTGGGGTGCCCTGGCTGTCCCCTAGGTGTCCCTGGGGGTGCCCTGGCTGTCCTTGGGATGTTCGGGCTGTCCCCTTGGTGTCCCTGGGGGTACCCTGGCTGTTCCCTAGCTGTCCCTTGGGGTGCCCTGGCTGTCCCTGGGGTGCCCTGGGGGTGCCCTGCGTGTCCTCTAGGTGTCCCTTGGGGTGCCCTGGCTGTCCCCTAGGTGTCCCTGGGGTGCCCTGGCTGTCCCCTAGGTGTCCCTTGGGGTGCCCTGGGTGTCCCTGAGGGTACCCTGGCTGTCCCTAGGGTGCCCTGGCTGTGCCCTTGGTGTCCCTGGGGGTTCCCTGGCTGTCCCTAGGGTGCCCTGGCTGTCCCCTAGCTGTCCCTGGGGGTGCCCTGGCTGTCCCTGGAGTGCCCTGGCTGTCCCCTAGGTGTCCCTGGGGGTGCCCTGGCTGTCCCTAGGGTGCCCTGGTTGTCCCCTAGGTGTCCCTGGAGGCGCCCTGGGTGTCCCTGGGGGCGCCCAGGGTGTCCCTGGGATTCCCTGGAAGTCCCGTACGTGTCCCTGGGGTTCCCTGGAGGTCCCCTAGGTGTCCCTGGGGGTGCCCTCGCTGTCCTTGGGGTGCCCTGGCTGTCCCCTCGGCGACCCTGGGGGTGCCCTGAGTGTCCCTGGGGTGCCATGGCTGTCCCCTAGGTGTCCCTGGGGGTGCCCTGGCTGTCCCCTAGGTGTCCCTGGGGGTGCCTTGGGTGTCCCTGGAGTGCCCTTGCTGTCCCCTATATGTCCCTAGGGGTGCCCTGGCTGTCCCCTAGGTGTCCCTGGGGGTGTCCTGCCTTCTCCTAGGTGTCCCTGGGGGTGCCCTGGCTTTCCCCTCGGTGTCCCTGGGGGTGCCCTGCCTGTCTCCTAGGTGTCCCTGGGGGTGCCCTGCCTGTCCCCTAGGTGTCGTTGGGGGTTCCCTGGGTGTCCCTGGGGGTGCCCTGCCTGTCCCCTAGGTGTCCCTGGGAGCGCCCTAGGTGTCCCTGGGGTGCCCTGGCTGTCCCCTTGGTGTCCCTGGTGGTGCCCTGTGGGTCCCTGGGGTGCCCTGGGGGTGCTCTGGTGTCCCTGGGGGTGCCCTGGCTGTCCCCTAGGTGTCCCTGGGGGTGCCCTGGCTGTCCCTGGAGTGCCCTGGCTGTCCCCTAGGTGTCCCTGGGGGGGCCCTGGCTGTCCCCTAGGTGTCCCTGGGGGTGCCCTTCCTGTCCTCTAGGTGTCCCTGGGGGTTCCTTGGCTGTCCCTCGGGTTCCCTGGCTGTCCCCTAGGTGTCCCTGGTGGTGCCCAGGGTGTCCCTGGGGTTCCCTGGCTGTCCCCTAGGTGTCCCTGGCTGTCCCCTAGGTGTCCCTGGTGGTGCCCAGGGTGTCCCTGGGGTTCCCTGGGTGTCCTGTACGTGTCCCTGGGGGTGCCCTGGGTGTCCCTGCGAGTGCCCTGGCTGTCCCCTAGGGGTCTCTGGGGTTGCCCTGGCTGTCCCCTCAGTGTCCCTGGGTGTACCCTGCCTGTCCCCTAGGTGTCCCTGGGGGTGCCCTGCCTGTCCCTTAGGCGTCCCTCGGGGTGCCCTTCCTGTCCCCTAGGTGTCCCTGGGGGTGCCCTGGCTGTCCTCTAGGTGTCCCTGGGGGTGCCCTGGGTGTCCCTTGGGTTCCCTGGGTGTCCCTTAGGTGTCCCTGGGGGTGCCCTTGCTGTCCCCTAGGTGTCCCTGGGGGTGCCATGGCTGTCCCCTTGGTGTCCCTGGGGGTGCCCTGGCTGTCCCTAGGGTGCCCTGGCTGTGCCCTAGGGGTCCCTGGGGGTGCCCTGGCTGTCCCTAGGGTGCCCTGGCTGTCACCTAGGTGTCCCTGGGGGTGTGCTGGTGTCCCTGGGGTGCCATGGCTGTCCCCTAGGTGTCCCTGGGGGTGCCCTGGCTGTCCCCTAGGTGTCCCTGGGGGTGCCTTGGGTGTCCCTGGAGTGCCCTTGCTGTCCCCTATATGTCCCTAGGGGTGCCCTGGCTGTCCCCTAGGTGTCCCTGGGGGTGTCCTGCCTTCTCCTAGGTGTCCCTGGGGGTGCCCTGGCTTTCCCCTCGGTGTCCCTGGGGGTGCCCTGCCTGTCTCCTAGGTGTCCCTGGGGGTGCCCTGCCTGTCCCCTAGGTGTCGTTGGGGGTTCCCTGGGTGTCCCTGGGGGTGCCCTGCCTGTCCCCTAGGTGTCCCTGGGAGCGCCCTAGGTGTCCCTGGGGTGCCCTGGCTGTCCCCTTGGTGTCCCTGGTGGTGCCCTGTGGGTCCCTGGGGTGCCCTGGGGGTGCTCTGGTGTCCCTGGGGGTGCCCTGGCTGTCCCCTAGGTGTCCCTGGGGGTGCCCTGGCTGTCCCTGGAGTGCCCTGGCTGTCCCCTAGGTGTCCCTGGGGGGGCCCTGGCTGTCCCCTAGGTGTCCCTGGGGGTGCCCTTCCTGTCCTCTAGGTGTCCCTGGGGGTTCCTTGGCTGTCCCTCGGGTTCCCTGGCTGTCCCCTAGGTGTCCCTGGTGGTGCCCAGGGTGTCCCTGGGGTTCCCTGGCTGTCCCCTAGGTGTCCCTGGCTGTCCCCTAGGTGTCCCTGGTGGTGCCCAGGGTGTCCCTGGGGTTCCCTGGGTGTCCTGTACGTGTCCCTGGGGGTGCCCTGGGTGTCCCTGCGAGTGCCCTGGCTGTCCCCTAGGGGTCTCTGGGGTTGCCCTGGCTGTCCCCTCAGTGTCCCTGGGTGTACCCTGCCTGTCCCCTAGGTGTCCCTGGGGGTGCCCTGCCTGTCCCTTAGGCGTCCCTCGGGGTGCCCTTCCTGTCCCCTAGGTGTCCCTGGGGGTGCCCTGGCTGTCCTCTAGGTGTCCCTGGGGGTGCCCTGGGTGTCCCTTGGGTTCCCTGGGTGTCCCTTAGGTGTCCCTGGGGGTGCCCTTGCTGTCCCCTAGGTGTCCCTGGGGGTGCCATGGCTGTCCCCTTGGTGTCCCTGGGGGTGCCCTGGCTGTCCCTAGGGTGCCCTGGCTGTGCCCTAGGGGTCCCTGGGGGTGCCCTGGCTGTCCCTAGGGTGCCCTGGCTGTCACCTAGGTGTCCCTGGGGGTGTGCTGGTGTCCCTCGGGGTGCCCTTGCTGTCCCCTAGGTGTCCCTGGGGGTGCCCTGGCTGTCCCTGGAGTGCCCTGGCTGTCCCCTAGGTGTCCCTGGGTGTACCCTGCCTGTCCCCTAGGTGTCCCTGGGGGTGCCCTGGCTGTCCCCTAGGTGTCCCTGGGGGTGCCCTGGCTGTCCCTAGGGTGCCCTTGCTGTGCCCTCGGTGTCCCTGGGGGTACTCTGGCTGTCCCCTAGGTGTCCCTGGGGGTGCCCTGGGTGTGCCTGGAGTGCCCTGGCTGTCCCCTAGGTGGCCCTGGGGCTGCCCTGGGTGTCCCTGGGGGTGCCCTGGAGGTCCCCTAGGTGTCCCTGGGGGTGCCCTGGCTGTCCCTGGGGTGCCCTGGGTGTCCCCATTGTGTCCTTGGGGGTGCCCTGCCTGTCCTCTCGGTGTCCCTGGGGGTGCCCTGGCTGTGCCCTCGGTGTCCCTGGGGGTACCCTGGCTGTCCCTAGGGTGCCCTGGCTGTCCCCTAGGTGTCCCTGGGTGTGCCCTGGCTGTCCCTGGGCGTGCACAGGGTGTCCCTTGGGTTCCCTGGCTGTCCCCTAGGTATTGCGCGGGGGGCCCTGGCTGTCCCCTAGGTTTCCCTGGGGGTGCCCTGGGTGTCCCTGGGGGTGCCCTGGGTGTCCCTGGGGGGGCCCTGGCTGTCCCCTAGGTGTCCCTGGGTTGCCCTGGCTGTCCCCTATGTGTTCCTGCCTCGCTCGTATCCTCGACTCCGCCTCCGGCGCCATGGTGACTCCCCTCCCAGTCTGGACCAGTGTGGCCTCACCCCCTCCCCTGGGGCCATCCGACCCATCCCAGTATAGACCAGTAAGGCACCGAGTGGCCACCATGGACCCCCACACGCCTGCCAGTTCATCCCAGTTCATCCCAGTCCACTCTTCGTCCCTCCCAGGTTTCTCTGGTCACCCTCCCAGTGCTCTCAGTCCATCCCAGTCCCGCAGGTGTTGGTGCTTGGGGCTTGATGAGCTGGTGCCTGTCCGCAACGTGGAGCGGCTCAAACGGGACCTCAGGGTGAGGGGGGCGCGGATTTGGGGGGATCCTGGGGGTCCTGAGTTGTCGTGGAGAGGGTTTTTGGGTTGTGGGGGGTCTGGGGGGAGTCCTGAGGGCTGCTTTGGGTGCTTTGGGGGGTATTCGGGAGGTTTGGGCGGCCCATTTGAGGCATCAAAAACCTGAGGAGGGTTTTGATAGCTCCTGGAGGTGGAGGGGGCCGTGGGGGTGAGCTGGCTGTCCCAGGGGGTTCCTGGCTGTCCCTCGATGTCCCTGGGGTGCTCTGGCTGTCACTTAGGTGTCCCTCGGGGTGCCCTGGCTGTCCCTAGGGTGCCCCACCTGTCCCCTAGGTGTCCCTGGGGTGCCCTGACTGTCCCTAGGTGTCCCTGGGGGTACCCTGGCTGTCCCTGGAGGTGCCCTGCCTGTCCCTTAGGTGTCCCTGGGGGTGCCCAGGCTGTCCCCTAGGTGTCCCTGGGCGTGCCCATGGTGTTCCTGGGGTTCCTTGGCTGTCCCCTAGGTGTCCCTGGGGGGACACTGGGTGTCCCTGGGGTGACCTGGCTGTCCCTAGGGTGCCCGGGCGGTCGCCTACGTGTCCCTGGGGTACCCTGGGTGTCCCTGGGGTGCCCTGGCTGTCCCCTAGGTGTCCCTGGGGGTCCCCTTGGTGTCCCTGGGGGTGCCCTGGCTGTCCCCTAGGTGTCCCTGGGGGTGCCCTGCCTGTCCCTGGAGTGCCCTGGCTGGCCCCTAGGTCTCTCTTGGGGTGCCCTGGCTGTCCCTTAGGTGTCCCGGGGGTGCCCTGGCTGTCCCCTAGGTGTCCCTGGGGGTGCACTGGATGTCCCTGGGGGGGCCCTGGCTGTCCTCTAGGTGTCCCTGGGGGTGCCCTGCTTTCCCCTCGCTGTCCCTGGGGGTGCCCTGCCTGTCCCCTAGGTGTCCCTGCGGGTGCCCGGCGTGTCCCTGGGGTGCCCTGGCTGTCCCCTAGGTGTCCCTGGGGTGCCCTAGGTGTCCCTGGGGGTGCCCTGGCTGTCCCTAGAGTGCCCTGGAGGTCCCCTACGTGGCCCTGGGCGTGCCCTGCCTGTCCCCTAGGTGTCCCTGGGGGTGCCCTGGCTGTCCCCTTGGTGTTCCTGGGGTGCCCTGGCTGTCCCCTAGGTGTCCCTGGGGGTGCCCTGGCTGTCCCCTTGGTGTCCCTGGGGTGCCCTGGCTGTCCCCTAGGTGTCCCTGGGGGTGCCCTGGCTGTCCTTGGGATGTTCGGGCTGTCCCCTTGGTGTCCCTGGGGGTACCCTGGCTGTTCCCTAGCTGTCCCTTGGGGTGCCCTGGCTGTCCCTGGGGTGCCCTGGGGGTGCCCTGCCTGTCCTCTAGGTGTCCCTGGGGGTGCCCTGGCTGTCCCCTAGGTGTCCCTGGGGTGCCCTGGCTGTCCCCTAGTTGTCCCTTGGGGTGCCCTGGGTGTCCCTGAGGGTACCCTGGCTGTCCCTAGGGTGCCCTGGCTGTGCCCTTGGTGTCCCTGGGGGTTCCCTGGCTGTCCCTAGGGTGCCCTGGCTGTCCCCTAGCTGTCCCTGGGGGTGCCCTGGCTGTCCCTGGAGTGCCCTGGCTGTCCCCTAGGTGTCCCTGGGGGTGCCCTGGCTGTCCCTAGGGTGCCCTGGCTGTCCCCTAGGTGTCCCTGGGGGCGCCCTGGGTGTCCCTGGGGGCGCCCAGGGTGTCCCTGGGATTCCCTGGAAGTCCCGTACGTGTCCCTGGGGTTCCCTGGAGGTCCCCTAGGTGTCCCTGGGGGTGCCCTCGCTGTCCTTGGGGTGCCCTGGCTGTCCCCTCGGCGACCCTGGGGGTGCCCTGAGTGTCCCTCGGGTGCCATGGCTGTCCCCTAGGTGTCCCTGGGGGTGCCCTGGCTGTCCCCTAGGTGTCCCTGGGGGTGCCTTGGGTGTCCCTGGACTGCCCTGGCTGTCCCCTATATGTCCCTAGGGGTGCCCTGGCTGTCCCCTAGGTGTCCCTGGGGGTGTCCTGCCTTCTCCTAGGTGTCCCTGGGGGTGCCCTGGCTTTCCCCTCGGTGTCCCTGGGGGTGCCCTGCCTGTCTCCTAGGTGTCCCTGGGGGTGCCCTGCGTGTCCCTGGGAGTGCCCTGGCTGTCCCCTAGCGGTCTCTGGGGGTGCCCTGGCTGTCCCGTCAGTGTCCCTGGGGGTGCCCTGCCTCTCCCCTAGGTGTCGTTGGGGGTGCCCTGGGTGTCCCTGGGGGTGCCCTGCCTGTCCCCTAGGTGTCCCTGGGGGTGCCCTGTGTGTCCCTGGGGTGCCCTGGCTGTCCTTTTGGTGTCCCTGGTGGTGCCCTGTGGGTCCCTGGGCTGCCCTGGGGGTGCTCTGGTGTCCCTGAGGGTGCCCAGGCTGTCCCCTAGGTGTCCCTGGGGGTGCCCTGGCTGTCCCTGGAGTGCCCTGGCTGTCCCCTAGGTGTCCCTGGGGGGGCCCTGGCTGTCCCCTAGGTGTCCCTGGGGGTGCCCTTCCTGTCCTCTAGGTGTCCCTGGGGTTTCCTTGGCTGTCCCTCGGGTTCCCTGGCTGTCCCCTAGGTGTCCCTGGTGGTGCCCAGGGTGTCCCTGGGGTTCCATGGGTGTCCTGTACGTGTCCCTTGGGGTGCCCTGGGTGTCCCTGGAGTGCCCTGGCTGTCCCCTAAATGTCCCTGGGGGTGCCCTGGCTGTCCCCTAGGTGTCCCTGGGGGTGCCCTGGCTGTCCCCTAGGTGTCCCTGGGGGTGCCCTAGGTTTCCCTGGGGGTGCCCTGGGTGTCCCTAGGGTGCCCTGGCTGTCCCCAAGGTGTCCCTGTGGGTGCCCAGAGTGTCCCTGCGAGTGCCCTGGCTGTCCCCTAGGGGTCTCTGGGGTTGCCCTGGCTGTCCCGTCAGTGTCCCTGCGGGTGCCCTGCCTGTCCCCTAGGTGTCCCTGCGGGTGCCCTGTGGGTCCCTGGGGGTGCCCTGGTGTCCCTGTGGGTGCCCTGGCTGTCCCCTAGGTGTCCCTGGGGGTGCCCTGGCTGTCCCTGGAGTGCCCAGGCTGTCCCCTAGGTGTCCCTGGGGGGGCCCTGGCTGTCCCCTAGGTGTCCCTGGGGGTGCCCTTCCTGTCCCCTAGGTGTCCCTGGGGGTGCCCTGGCTGTCCTCTAGGTGTCCCTGGGGGTGCCCTGGGTGTCCCTGGGGTTCCCTGGGTGTCCCTTAGGTGTCCCTGGGGGTGCCCTGGCTGTCCCCTAGGTGTCCCTGGGGGTGCCATGGCTGTCCCCTTGGTGTCCCTGGGGGTGCCCTGGCTGTCCCTAGGGTGCCCTGGCTGTGCCCTAGGGGTCCCTGGGGGTGCCCTGGCTGTCTCTAGGGTGCCCTGGCTGTCACCTAGGTGTCCCTGGGGGTGTGCTGGTGTCCCTCGGGGTGCCCTTGCTGTCCCCTAGGTGTCCCTGGGGGTGCCCTGGCTGTCCCTGGAGTGCCCTGGCTGTCCCCTAGGTGTCCCTGGGTGTACCCTGCCTGTCCCCTAGGTGTCCCTGGGGGTGCCCTGGCTCTCCCCTAGGTGTCCCTGGGGGTGCCCTGGCTGTCCTTAGGGTGCCTTTGCTGTGCCCTCGGTGTCCCTGGGGGTGCTCTGGCTGTCCCCTAGGTGTCCCTGGAGGTGCCCTGGGTGTGCCTGGAGTGCCCTGGCTGTCCCCTAGGTGGCCCTGGGGCTGCCCTGGGTGTCCCTGGGGGTGCCCTGGAGGTCCCCTAGGTGTCCCTGGGGGTGCCCTGGGTGTCCCCATTGTGGTGTCCCTGGGGGTGCCCTGGCTGTGCCCTCGGTGTCCCTGGGGGTGCCCTGGCTGTCTCTAGGGTGCCCTGGCTGTCCCCTAGGTGTCCCTGGGTGTGCCCTGGCTGTCCCTGGGCGTGCACAGGGTGTCCCTTGGGTTCCCTGGCTGTCCCCTACGTATCGCGGGGGGGCCCTGGCTGTCCCCTAGGTGTCCCTGGGGGTGCCCTGGGCGTCCCTGGGGGTGCCCTGGGTGTCCCTGGGGGGGCCCTGGCTGTCCCCTAGGTGTCCCTGGGTTGCCCTGGCTGTCCCCTAGGTGTCCCTGCCTCGCTCGTATCCTCGACTCCGCCTCCGGCGCCATGGTGACTCCCCTCCCAGTCTGGACCAGTGTGGCCTCACCCCCTCCCCTGGGGCCATCCGACCCATCCCAGTATAGACCAGTAAGGCACCGAGTGGCCACCATGGACCCCCACACGCCTGCCAGTTCATCCCAGTTCATCCCAGTCCACTCTTCGTCCATCCCAGGTTTCTCTGGTCACCCTCCCAG